>NW_025758516.1:0-5123 GCF_021184085.1 Oncorhynchus gorbuscha | reverse complement strand
GACAACCTTGTTCTACACCGGCCGAGCAACATTGTTCTACACCAACAACAACATTGTTCTACACCGACGACAACATTGTTCTACACCGACAACAACATAGTTCAACAACAACATTGTTCTACATCGACAACAACATAGTTCAACAACAACATTGTCCTACACCGACAACAACATTGTTCAACAACAACATTGTTCTACACCGACAACAACATGGCACCGAACAACATTGTTCTACACCGACGCAGCAACATTGTTCATTAATTGACGACAAATATTGTTCTACACTGATCGACAACATTGTTCTACACGACAACAACATTGTTCTACACCTATTATTGTTCTACACCGACAACAACATTGTTCTACACCGATTTCCACAACATTGTTCTATACCCATTCCATAACATTGTTCTACACCTAATAAATATTGAAATACACCGACAGTCAACATTGTTCAACAACAACATTGTTCTACACCGACGCACAACCTTGTTCTACACCAACAACAACATTGTTCTACACCGACAACATTGTTCTACACCGACAACAACATTGTTCAACAACAACATTGTTCTACACCGACAACAACATTGTTCTACACCGACAACAACATTGTTCTACACCGACAACAACATTGTTCTACACCGACAACAAACATTGTTCTACACCGACGACAACATTGTTCTACACCGACAACAACATTGTTCTTGCCACCGACAACATCGTTTCTACACCGACAACAACATGTTCAACAACAACATTGTTCTATACCGACAACAACATAGTTCAACAACAACATTATTAAATGACCGACAACAACATTGTTCTACACCGGACAACAACATTGTTATACACCGACAACAACATTGTTCAACAACAACATTAGCCTGTCACCAACAACAACATTGTACACCGAACAACCTTGTTCTACACCGACAACAACATTGTTCTACACCGACAACATTGTTCTACACCGACAACAACATAGTTCAACAACAACATTGTTCTACACCGACAACAACATTGTTCTACACCGACAACAACATTGTTCTACACCGACAACAACATTGTTCTACACCGACAACAACATTGTTCTACACCGACAACAACATTGTTCTACACCGACAACAACATTGTTCTACACCGACAACATCGTTTCTACACCGACAACAACATTGTTCAACAACAACATTGTTCTACACCGACAACAACATTGTTCTACACCGACAACAACATTGTTATACACCACAACAACATAGTTCAACAACAAAATCGCTTCTACACCGACAACAACATAGTTCAACAACAACATTGTTCTACACCGACAACAACATTGTTCAACAACAACATTGTTCTACACCGACAACAACATAGTTCTACACCGACAACAACATTGTTCAACAACATTGTTCTACACCGACAACAACATTGTTCAACAACAACATTACTCCCACACCGACAACAACATTGTTCTACACCGACAACAACATTGTTCTACACCGACAACAACATTGTTCTACACCACAACACGTTCTACACCGACAACAACATTGTTCAACAACAACATTGTTCTACACCGACAACAACATTGTTCTACACCGACTGACAACATTGTTCTACACCGACGACAACATTGTTCTACACCGACGACAACATTGTTCTACACCGACAACAACATTGTTCTACACCGACATTGTTCTACACCGACAACAACATTGTTCTACACCGACGACAACATTGTTCTACACCGACGACAACATTGTTCTACACCGCCAACAACATTGTTCTACACCGACAACAACATTGTTCAACAACAACATTGTTCTGACCGACGCACAACATTGTTCTTACACCAACAACAACATTGTTCTTCTACACCGACGACAACCTTGTTCTACACCGACAACAACATTGTTCCCACACCGACAACATTGTTCTACACCTAATAACAACATAGTTCAACAACAACATTGTTCTACACCGACAACAACATTGTTCTACACCGACAACAACATTGTTCTACACCGACGACAACATTGTTCTACACCGACAACAACATTGTTCTACAATCGAATAACATTGTTCTACAATCGGCCAACAACATAGTTCAACAACAACATCGTTCTATACCGACAACAACATAGTTCAACAACAACATTGTTCTACACCGACAACAACATTGTTCTACACCGACAACAACATTGTTATACACCGACAACAACATAGTTCAACAACAACATTGTTCTACACCAACAACAACATTGTTCTACACCGACGACAACCTTGTTCTACACCGACAACAACATTGTTCTACACCGACAACATTGTTCTACACCGACAACAACATAGTTCAACAACAACATTGTTCTACACCGACAACAACATTGTTCTACACCGACAACAACATTGTTCTACACCGACAACAACATTGTTCTACACCGACAACAACATTGTTCTACACCGACGACAACATTGTTCTACACCGACAACAACATTGTTCTACACCGACAACATCGTTCTACACCGACAACAACATTGTTCAACAACAACATTGTTCTACACCGACAACAACATTGTTCTACACCGACAACAACATTGTTATACACCGACAACAACATAGTTCAACAACAAAATCGTTCTACACCGACAACAACATAGTTCAACAACAACATTGTTCTACACCGACAACAACATTGTTCAACAACAACATTGTTCTACACCGACAACAACATAGTTCTACACCGACAACAACATTGTTCAACAACAACATTGTTCTACACCGACAACAACATTGTTCAACAACAACATTGTTCTACACCGACAACAACATTGTTCTACACCGACAACAACATTGTTCTACACCGACAACAACATTGTTCTACACCGACAACATCGTTCTACACCGACAACAACATTGTTCAACAACAACATTGTTCTACACCGACAACAACATTGTTCTACACCGACGACAACATTGTTCTACACCGACGACAACATTGTTCTACACCGACGACAACATTGTTCTACACCGACAACAACATTGTTCTACACCGACATTGTTCTACACCGACAACAACATTGTTCTACACCGACGACAACATTGTTCTACACCGACGACAACATTGTTCTACACCGACAACAACATTGTTCTACACCGACAACAACATTGTTCAACAACAACATTGTTCTACACCGACGACAACATTGTTCTACACCAACAACAACATTGTTCTACACCGACGACAACCTTGTTCTACACCGACAACAACATTGTTCTACACCGACAACATTGTTCTACACCGACAACAACATAGTTCAACAACAACATTGTTCTACACCGACAACAACATTGTTCTACACCGACAACAACATTGTTCTACACCGACGACAACATTGTTCTACACCGACAACAACATTGTTCTACACCGACAACATCGTTCTACACCGACAACAACATAGTTCAACAACAACATCGTTCTATACCGACAACAACATAGTTCAACAACAACATTGTTCTACACCGACAACAACATTGTTCTACACCGACAACAACATTGTTATACACCGACAACAACATAGTTCAACAACAACATCGTTCTACACCGACAACAACATAGTTCAACAACAACATTGTTCTACATCGACAACAACATTGTTCAACAACAACATTGTTCTACACCGACAACAACATTGTTCTACACCGACAACAACATTGTTCTACACCGACAACATCGTTCTACACCGACAACAACATTGTTCTACACCGACAACAACATTGTTATACACCGACAACAACATAGTTCAACAACAAAATCGTTCTACACCGACAACAACATAGTTCAACAACAACATTGTTCTACACCGACAACAACATTGTTCAACAACAACATTGTTCTACACCGACAACAACATTGTTCAACAACAACATTGTTCTACACCGACAACAACATTGTTCAACAACAACATTGTTCTACACCGACAACAACATTGTTCTACACCGACAACAACATTGTTCTACACCGACAACAACATTGTTCTACACCGACAACATCGTTCTACACCGACAACAACATTGTTCAACAACAACATTGTTCTACACCGACAACAACATTGTTCTACACCGACAACAACATTGTTATACACCGACAACAACATAGTTCAACAACAAAATCGTTCTACACCGACAACAACATAGTTCAACAACAACATTGTTCTACACCGACAACAACATTGTTCAACAACAACATTGTTCTACACCGACAACAACATAGTTCTACACCGACAACAACATTGTTCAACAACAACATTGTTCTACACCGACAACAACATTGTTCAACAACAACATTGTTCTACACCGACAACAACATTGTTCTACACCGACAACAACATTGTTCTACACCGACAACAACATTGTTCTACACCGACAACATCGTTCTACACCGACAACAACATTGTTCAACAACAACATTGTTCAACAACAACATTGTTCTACACCGACAACAACATTGTTCTACACCGACGACAACATTGTTCTACACCGACGACAACATTGTTCTACACCGACGACAACATTGTTCTACACCGACAACAACATTGTTCTACACCGACATTGTTCTACACCGACAACAACATTGTTCTACACCGACGACAACATTGTTCTACACCGATGACAACATTGTTCTACACCGACAACAACATTGTTCTACACCGACAACAACATTGTTCAACAACAACATTGTTCTACACCGACGACAACATTGTTCTACACCAACAACAACATTGTTCTACACCGACGACAACCTTGTTCTACACCGACAACAACATTGTTCTACACCGACAACATTGTTCTACACCGACAACAACATAGTTCAACAACAACATTGTTCTACACCGACAACAACATTGTTCTACACCGACAACAACATTGTTCTACACCGACAACAACATTGTTCTACACCGACAACAACATTGTTCTACACCGACGACAACATTGTTCTACACCGACAACAACATTGTTCTACACCGACAACATCGTTCTACACCGACAACAACATTGTTCAACAACAACATTGTTCTACACCGATATCAACAACATTGTTCTACACCGACAAACAACATTGTTA
>NW_025758515.1:0-5124 GCF_021184085.1 Oncorhynchus gorbuscha | reverse complement strand
GTATAGTATAAATCCCCTGGCACAGTCCCCGCAGCCGGACAACTTTCTCACGGTTTCTGGAAGGAAATGCTGTAGGAACGCTCAACCGGTGTCGCTCATTCAGCAGACAGAAACTTTCAACCGGTTCTCCCCATTAAGCAGCGGGTCGGTGTCAGAGACAGAGTCTTCTCTGGTCTCTACTCCTCCCGTTACGGGGTCTGAGACGCCGAAGCTTCCCACCATTAGCTCTGACAAATTGAAAACTCTAGTCATTGGCGACTCCATTACCCGCAGTATTAGACTTAAAGCGAATCATCCAGCGATCATACACTGTTTACCCGGGGGCAGGGCTACCGACGTTAAGGCTAATCTGAAGATGGTGCTGGCTAAAGCTAAAACTGGCGAGTGTAGAGAGTATAGAGATATTGTTATCCACGTCGGCACCAACGATGTTAGGATGAAACAGTCAGAGATCACCAAGAGCAACATAGCTTCTGCGTGCATATCAGCTAGAAAGATGTGTCGGCATCGAGTAATTGTCTCTGGCCCCCTCCCAGTTAGGGGGAGTGATGAGCTCTACAGCAGAGTCTCACAAATCAATCGCTGGTTGAAAACTGTTTTCTGCCCCTCCCAAAAGATAGAATTTGTAGATAATTGGCCCTCTTTCTGGGACTCGCCCACAAACAGGACCAAGCCTGACCATGCTGAGGAGTGACGGACTCCATCCCCTAGCTGGAGGGTGCTCTCATCTTATCTGCCAACATAGACAGGGCTCTAACTCCTCTAGCTCCACAATGAGGCAAGATTGAGCCAGGCAGCAGGCTGAGTAGCCAGCCCCTGCCAGCATAGTGGAGTGCCACTAGCATAGTTAGTGTAGTCCAGTTCAGCTATCACCATTGAGACCGTGTCTGTGCCTCGACCTAGGTTGGGCAAACTAAACATGGTGGCACCCCAGCAGTCTCACTAGGATAATGACCACCTCCATTCCTGTCATTACTGAAAGAGATCATGATATCTCACATCTCAAAATAGGGCTACTTAATGTTAGATCCCTTACTTCAAAGGCAATTATAGTCAATGAACCTAATCACTGATCATAATCTTGATGTGATTGGCCTGACTGAAACATGGCTTAAGCCCTGATGAATTTACTGTGTTAAATGAGGCCTCACCATCCCTGGCTACACTAGTGACCATATCCCCGTGCATCCGCAAGGCGGAGGTGTTGCTAACATTTACGATAGCAAATTTCCAATTTTAAAAAAAATGACGTTTTCGTCTTTTTGAGCTTCTAGTCATGAAATCTATGCAGCCTACTCAATCACTTTTTATAGCTACTGTTTACACAGGCCTCCTGGGCCATATACAGCGTTTCTCACTGAGTTCCTGAGTTCCTATCAGACCTTGTAGTCATTGCAGATAATATTCTAATCTTTGGTGACTTTAATATTCACATGGAAAAGTCCACAGACCCACTCCAAAAGGCTTTTGGAGCCATCATCGACTCAGTGGGTTTGTCCAACATGTCTCTGGACCCACTCACTCTCACAGTCATACGCTGGACCTAGTTTTGTCCCATGGAATAAATGTTGTGGATCTATGTTTTCCTCATAATCCTGGACTATCAGACCACCCATTTTATTACGTTTGCAATTGCAACAAATAATCTCAGACCCCAACCAGGAACATCAAAAGTCGTGCTATAAATTCACAGACAACACAAAGATTCCTTGATGCCCTTCCAGACTCCCTCTGCCTACCCAAGGACGCCAGAGGACAAAAATCCATTAACCACCTAACTGAGGATCTCAATTTAACCTTAGCAATACCCTAGATGCAGTTGCACCCTAAAAACTAAAATGTCTCATATAGAAACTAGCTCCATGGTACAGAAAATACCCGGCTCTGAAGCAAGCTTCCAGAAAATTGGAGCAATGGCGCCACACCAAACTGGAAGTCTTCCGACTAGCTTGAAGGATGGTACCGTGCAGTACCGAAGAGCCCTTACTGCTGCTCGATCGTCCTATTTTCTAACTTAATTGAGGAAAATAAGAACAATCCAGAAATTCCTTTTTTGATACTGTGGCAAAGCTAACTAAAAGCAGCATTCCCCAGAGAGGATGACTGCACTTTAGCAGTGATAAATTCATGAACTTCTTTGAGGAAAGATTATGATTATTAGAAAGCAAATTAGGACTCCTCTTTAAACCTGCATACATTCCTCCAAACCTCAGTTGTCCTGAGTCTGCACAACTCTGCCAGGACCTAGGATCAAGAGACGGCTCAAGTGTTTTAGTACTATATCTCTTGACACAATGATGAAAATAATCATGGCCTCTAAACCTTCAAGCTGTATACTGGACCCTATTCCAACTAAACTACTGAAAGAGCTGCTTCCTGTGCTTGGCCCTCCTATGTTGAACATAATAAACGGCTCTCTATCCACTGGATGTGTACCAAACTCACTAAAAGTGGCAGTAATAAAGCCTCTTGAAAAATGCCAAACCTTGACCCAGAAAATATAAAAAACTATCGGCCTATATCGAATCTTCCATTCCTCTCAAATATTTTTAGAGAAGGCTGTTGCGCAGCAACTCACTGCCTTCCTGAAGACAAACAATGTATACGAAATGCTTCAGTCTGGTTTTAGACCCCATCATAGCACTGAGACGGCACTTGTGAGAAGGTGGTAAATGACATTTGATGGCATCGGACCGAGAGCTCTGCATCTGTCCCTCGTGCTCCTAGACCTTAGTGCTGCTTTTGATACCATCGTCACCACATTCTTTTGGAGATTGGAAACCCAAATTGGTCTACGGACATGTTCTGGCCTGGTTTAGGTCTTATCTGTCGGAAGATATCAGTTTGTCTCTGTGAATGGTTTGTCTCTGACAAATCAACTGTACATTTCTGTTTTTCTGTTTTAGGACCACTATTGTTTTCACTATATTTTTTACCTCTTGGGGATGTTATTCGAAAACATAATGTAAACTTTCACTGCTATGCGGATGACACACAGCTAATACATTTCAATGAAACATGGTGAAGCCCCAAAATTGCCCTCGCTAGAAGCATGTGTTTCAGACATAAGGAAGTGGATGGCTGCAAAACTTTCTACTATTAAACTCGGACAAAACAGAGATGCTTGTTCTAGGTCCCAAGAAACAAAGAGATCTTCTGTTGAATCTGACAATTAATCTTAATGGTTGTACAGTCGTCTCAAATAAAACTGTGAAGGACACCGGCGTTACTCTGGACCTGATCTCTTTTTGAAGAACATATCAAGACCATTTCGAGGACAGCTTTTTTCCATCTACGTAACATTGCAAAATCAGAAACTTTCTGTCCAAAATGATGCAGAAAAATTAATCCATGCTTTTGTCACTTCTAGGTTAGACTACTGCAATGCTCTATTTTCCGGCTACCGGATAAAGCACTAAATAAACTTCAGTTAGTGCTAAATCGGCTCATAGAATCCTGACTAGAACCAAAAAAATTTGATCATATTACTCCAGTGCTAGCCTCTCTACACTGGCTTCCTGTCAAAGCAAGGGCTGATTTCAAAGGTTTTACTGCTAACCTACAAAGCATTACATGGGCTTGCTCCTACCTACCTCTCTGATTTGGTCCTGCCGTACACCTACACGTACGCTACGGTCACAAGACGCAGGCCTCCTAATTGTCCTAAATTTCCTAAGCAAACAGCTGGAGGCAGGGCTTTCTCTATAGAGCTCCATTTTTGTGGAACGGTCTGCCTACCCATGTCAGAGGCATGCAAACTCGGTCTCAACCTTTAAGTCTTTGCTGAAGACTCATCTCTTCAGTGGTCATATGATTGAGTGTAGTCTGGCCCAGAGGTGGGAAGGTGAACGGAAAGGCTCTGGAGCAACGGAGCCCCTTGCTGTCTCTGCCTGGCAGTTCCCCTTTTTCCTGGATTCTCTGCCTCTAACCTGTTACGGGGGCTGGGTCACTGGCTGCTGGGGGCTCTCTCTCGTGCCGTCCTGGGGAGGTGCGTCACCTGGGTGGGTTGATTCACTGTTGTGGTCGGCCTGTCTGGGTTTCCCCTTAGGTTGTACCGTGTCGGAGATCTTTGTAGGCTATACTCGGCCTTGTCTCAGGATGGTAAGTTGGTGGTTGAAGATTTCCCTCTAGTGGTGTGGGGGCTGTGCTTTGGCAAAGTGGGTGGGGTTATATCCTTCCTGTTTGGCCCTGTCCGGTGTCTCGGATGGGGCACAGTCTCTCCTGACCCCTCCTGTCTCAGCCTCAGTATTTATGCTGCAGTAGTTTTATGTGTCGGGGCTAGGGTCAGTTTGTTTATCTGGAGTACTTCTCTGTCTATTCAGGTGTCCTGTGAAATCTAAGTGTGCGTTCTCTAATTCTCTCCTTCTCTTTTCTTTCTCTCTCTCGGAGGACCTGAGCCCTAGGACCATGCCCCAGGACTACCTGACATGATGACTCCTTGCTGTCCCCAGTCCACCTGGCCATGCTGTTGCTCAGTTTCAACTGGCCTGGGCCTAGGACCATGTCCCAGGACTACCTGACATGAGGACTCCTTGCTGTCCCCAGTCCACCTGGCCATGCTCCTGCTCCAGTTTCAACTGTTCTGCCTACTATTATTCAACCATGCTGGTCATTTATGAACATTTGAACATCTTAGCCACGTTCTGTTATAATCTCCACCCGGCACAGCCAGAAGAGGACTGGCCACCCCACATATGCTCTCTCTAATTCTCTCTTTCTTTCTCTCTCTCGGAGGACCTGAGCCCTAGGACCGTGCCCCAGGACTACCTGACATGATGGCTCCTTGCTGTCCCCAGTCCACCTGACTGTGCTGCTGCTCAGTTTCAACTGTTCTGCCTTATTATTATTTGACCATGCTGGTCATTTATGAACATTTGAACATCTTGGTCATGTTCTGTTATAATCTCTACCCGGCACAGCCAGAAGAGGACTGGCCACCCCACATAGCCCGGTTCCTCTCTAGGTTTCTTCCTAGGTTTTGGCCTTTCTAGGGAGTTTTTCCTAGCCACCGTGCTTTTACACCTGCATTGTTTGCTGTTTGGGGTTTTAGGCTGGGTTTCTGTACAGCACTTTGAGATATCAGCTGACGTACGAAGGGCTATATAAATAAATTTGATTTGATTT
>NW_025758514.1:0-5124 GCF_021184085.1 Oncorhynchus gorbuscha | reverse complement strand
GCTGTTCCTATTCCCTAATCAATCATTTAGTCTTCCCACACCTGTTCCCGATCCTTTCCCCTGATTAGAGTCCCTATTTCTTCCTTTGTGTTCCGTTCCTGTCCTGTCGGTTCCTTGTCTAGAATTCACCGTGCTGTGTTTGTGTATCGCCCTGTCGTGTCGTGTTTTCCTCAGATGCTGCGTGGTGAGCAGGTGTCTGAGTCTGTCTGGTTCAAGTGCCTTCCCGAGGCAACCTGCTGTTCACCTGCTGTTCAAGATCGAGTCTCCAGTTTGTCCTCGTCATTTCGAGTGAAAGTTGTGTTTTTTGTTTGTATTTACTTTACTGGATTAAAGACTCTGTTTTCGCCAAGTCGCTTTTGGGTCCTCTTTCACCTGCATGACAGAAGGAACCGACCAAGGAATGGACCCAGCGACTTCAGACGCTCGTTACACTGCCGTCGAGATCCAAGGAGCCATGCTCGGCAGACACGAGCAGGAATTGTCTGCTGCTCGCCATGCCGTGGAGAACCTGGCCGCTCAGGTTTCCGACCTCTCTGGACAGTTCCAGAGTCTACGCCTCGTGCCACCTGTTACTTCCTGGCCTGCCGAGCCTCCAGAACCTAGGGTTAATAACCCACCTTGCTACTCCGGGCAGCCCACTGAGTGCCGCTCCTTTCTCACGCAGTGTGAGATTGTGTTCTCTCTCCAAGCAACCCAACACATACTCTAGAGAGAGAGCTCGGGTTGCTTACGTCATTTCACTCCTTACTGGCCGGGCTCGAGAATGGGGCACAGCTATCTGGGAGGCAAGGGCTGATTGCTCTAACAAGTTCCAGAACTTTAAAGAGGAGATGATTCGGTTTTTGACCGTTCAGTTTTTGGTAGGGAGGCTTCTAGGGCCCTGGCTTCCTTATGCCAAGGTGAACGGTCCATAACGGATTATTCTATTGAGTTTCGCACTCTTGCTGCCTCTAGTGAGTGGAACGAGCCGGCGCTGCTCGCTCGTTTTCTGGAGGGACTCCACGCAGTGGTTAAGGATGAGATTCTCTCCCGGGAGGTTCCTTCAGATGTGGACTCTTTGATTGCTCTCGCCATCCGCATAGAACGACGGGTAGATCTTCGTCACCGGGCTCGTGGAAGAGAGCTCGCATCAACGGTGTTTCCCTGCTCCGCATCGCAACCATCTCCCTCCTCTGGCTCAGAGTCTGAGCCCATGCAGCTGGGAGGGATTCGCATCTCGACTAAGGAGAGGGAACGGAGGATCACCAACCGCCTGTGCCTCTATTGCGGAGTTGCTGGACATTTTGTTAATTCATGTCCAGTAAAGCCAGAGCTCATCTGTAAGCGGAGGGCTACAGGTGAGCGCAACTACTCAAGTCTCTCCATCAAAATCCTGTACTACTTTGTCGGTCCATCTACGCTGGACCGGTTCGGGTGCTACATGTAGTGCCTTGATAGACTCTGGGGCTGAGGGTTGTTTCATGGACGAAGCATGGGTTCGGAAACATGACATTCCTTTCAGAGAGTTAGAGAAGCCTACGCCCATGTTCGCCTTAGATGGTAGTCATCTTCCCAGTATCAGATTTGAGACACTACCTTTAACCCTCACAGTATCTGGTAACCACAGTGAGACTATTTCTTTTTTTGATTTTTCGTTCACCGTTTACACCTGTTGTTTTGGGTCATCCCTGGCTAGTATGTCATAATCCTTCTATTAATTGGTCTAGTAATTCTATCCTATCCTGGAACGTTTCTTGTCATGTGAAGTGTTTAATGTCTGCCATCCCTCCCGCTTTCTTCTGTCCCTACTTCTCAGGAGGAACCTGGCGATTTGACAGGAGTGCCGGAGGAATATCATGATCTGCGCACGGTCTTCAGTCGGTCCCGAGCCAACTCCCTTCCTCCTCACCGGTCGTATGATTGTAGTATTGATCTCCTTCCGGGGACCACTCCTCCTCGGGGTAGACTATACTCTCTGTCGGCTCCCGAACGTAAGGCTCTCGAGGATTATTTGTCTGTGTCTCTTGACGCCGGTACCATAGTGCCTTCTTCCTCTCCGGCCGGGGGGGGGTTCTTTTTTGTTAAGAAGAAGGACGGTACTCTGCGCCCTGCGTGGATTATCGAGGGCTGAATGACATAACGGTTAAGAATCGTTATCCGCTTCCCCTTATGTCATCAGCCTTCGAGATTCTGCAGGGAGCCAGGTGCTTTACTAAGTTGGACCTTCGTAACGCTTACCATCTCGTGCGCATCAGAGAGGGGGACGAGTGGAAAACGGCGTTTAACACTCCGTTAGGGCATTTTGAGTACCGGGTTCTGCCGTTTGGTCTCGCCAATGCGCCAGCTGTTTTTCAGGCATTAGTTAATGATGTTCTGAGAGACATGCTGAACATCTTTGTTTTTGTCTATCTTGACGATATCCTGATTTTTTCTCCGTCACTCGAGATTCATGTTCAGCACGTTCGACGTGTTCTACAGCGCCTTTTAGAGAATTGTCTCTACGTAAAGTCTGAGAAGTGCTCTTTTCATGTCTCCTCCGTTACTTTTCTCGGTTCCGTTATTTCCGCTGAAGGCATTCAGATGGATTCCGCTAAGGTCCAAGCTGTCAGTGATTGGCCCGCTCCAAGGTCACGTGTCGAGTTGCAGCGCTTTTTAGGTTTCGCTAATTTCTATCGGCGTTTCATTCGTAATTTCGGTCAAGTTGCTGCCCTCTCACAGCTCTTACTTCTGTCAAGACGTGTTTTAAGTGGTCCGGTTCCGCCCAGGAGCTTTTGATCTTCTAAAAGAACGTTTTACGTCCGCTCCTATCCTCGTTACTCCTGACGTCACTAGACAATTCATTGTCGAGGTTGACGCTTCAGAGGTAGGCGTGGGAGCCATTCTATCCCAGCGCTTCCAGTCTGACGATAAGGTTCATCCTTGCGCTTATTTTTCTCATCGCCTGTCGCCATCTGAGCGCAACTATGATGTGGGTAACCGTGAACTGCTCGCCATCCGCTTAGCCCTAGGCGAATGGCGACAGTGGTTGGAGGGGGCGACTGTTCCTTTTGTCGTTTGGACAGACCATAAGAACCTTGAGTACATCCGTTCTGCCAAACGACTTAATGCCCGTCAAGCTCGTTGGGCGTTGTTTTTCGCTCGTTTCGAGTTTGTGATTTCTTACCGTCCGGGTAGCAAGAACACCAAGCCTGATGCCTTATCCCGTCTGTTTAGTTCTTCTGTGGCTTCTACTGATCCCGAGGGGATTCTTCCTTATGGGCGTGTTGTCGGGTTAACAGTCTGGGGAATTGAAAGACAGGTTAAGCAAGCACTCACGCACACTGCGTCGCCGCGCGCTTGTCCTAGTAACCTCCTTTTCGCTCCTGTTTCCACTCGTCTGGCTGTTCTTCAGTGGGCTCACTCTGCCAAGTTAGCTGGTCATCCCGGTGTTCGAGGCACTCTTGCGTCTATTCGCCAGCGCTTTTGGTGGCCGACTCAGGAGCGTGACACGCGCCGTTTCGTGGCTGCTTGTTCGGACTGCGCGCAGACTAAGTCGGGTAACTCTCCTCCTGCCGGTCGTCTCAGACCGCTCCCCATTCCTTCTCGACCATGGTCTCACATCGCCCTAGACTTCATTACCGGTCTGCCTTTGTCTGCGGGGAAGACTGTGATTCTTACGGTTGTCGATAGGTTCTCTAAGGCGGCACATTTCATTCCCCTCGCTAAACTTCCTTCCGCTAAGGAGACGGCACAAATCATTATCGAGAATGTATTCAGAATTCATGGCCTCCCGTTAGACGCCGTTTCAGACAGAGGCCCGCAATTCACGCCACAGTTTTGGAGGGAGTTCTGTCGTTTGATTGGTGCGTCCGTCAGTCTCTCTTCCGGGTTTCATCCCCAGTCTAACGGTCAAGCAGAGAGGGCCAATCAGACGATTGGTCGCATACTACGCAGCCTTTCTTTCAGAAACCCTGCGTCTTGGGCAGAACAGCTCCCCTGGGCAGAATACGCCACAATTCGCTTCCTTCGTCTGCTACCGGGTTATCTCCGTTTCAGAGTAGTCTGGGTTACCAGCCTCCTCTGTTCTCATCCCAGCTTGCCGAGTCCAGCGCTCCTCCGCTCAAGCGTTTGTCCAACGTTGTGAGCGCACCTGGAGGAGGGTGAGGTCTGCACTTTGCCGTTACAGGGCACAGACTGTGAGAGCCGCCAATAAACGCAGGATTAAGAGTCCAAGGTATTGTTGCGGCCAGAGAGTGTGGCTTTCCACTCGCAACCTTCCTCTTACGACAGCTTCTCGTAAGTTGACTCCGCGGTTCATTGGTCCGTTCCGTGTCTCCCAGGTCGTCAATCCTGTCGCTGTGCGACTGCTTCTTCCGCGACATCTTCGTCGCGTCCATCCTGTCTTCCATGTCTCCTGTGTTAAGCCCTTTCTTCGCACCCCCGTTCGTCTTCCCTCCCCCCTCCCGTCCTTGTCGAGAGCGCACCTATTTACAAGGTACATAAGATCATGGACATGCGTTCTCGGGACGGGGTCACCAATACTTAGTGGATTGGGAGGGTTACGGTCCTGAGGAGAGGAGTTGGGTTCCGTCTCGGGACGTGCTGGACCGTTCACTCATTGATGATTTCCTCCGTTGCCGCCAGGATTCCTCTCGAGTGCGCCAGGAGGCGCTCGGTGAGTGGGGGGTACTGTCATGTTTTGTCATTTATTATCTTGTCTTGTCCCTGTGCTTCCCATTCTATTCGTTTCCCTCTGCTGGTCTTATTAGGTTCTTTCCTCTTTCTATCCCTCTCTCTCCCCTCCCTCTCTCACTCTCTCGCTCTCTTCTCTCTATCGTTCCGTTCCTGCTCCCAGCTGTTCCTATTCCCTAATCAATCATTTAGTCTTCCCACACCTGTTCCCGATCCTTTCCCCTGATTAGAGTCCCTATTTCTTCCTTTGTGTTCCGTTCCTGTCCTGTCGGTTCCTTGTCTAGAATTCACCGTGCTGTGTTTGTGTATCGCCCTGTCGTGTCGTGTTTTCCTCAGATGCTGCGTGGTGAGCAGGTGTCTGAGTCTGTCTGGTTCAAGTGCCTTCCCGAGGCAACCTGCTGTTCACCTGCTGTTCAAGATCGAGTCTCCAGTTTGTCCTCGTCATTTCGAGTGAAAGTTGTGTTTTTTTGTTTG
>NW_025758513.1:0-5125 GCF_021184085.1 Oncorhynchus gorbuscha | reverse complement strand
CTCTTCCAACATTTGGTAACAGCTCTTCTCTCTCTCCCCATACCATCTCTTCCAACATTTAGTAACCAGCTCTCTCTCACTCTCAGTGTCTTTCTCTCGCTCAACTCTCCCCATACCATCTTTCCAACCTTATAACCAGCTCTCTTACACTCTCAGTGTCTCTCTCTCACTCTCAGTGTCTCTCTCTCGCTCAACTCTCCCCATACCATCTCTTCCAACGTTTAGTAACCAGCTCTCTCTCACTCTGTGTCTCTCTCTCGCTCAACTCTCCCCATACCATCTCTTCCAACGTTTAGTAACCAGCTCTCTCTCACTCTCAGTGTCTCTCTCTCACTCTCAGTGTCTCTCTCTTGCTCAACTCTCCCCATACCATCTCTTCCAATGTTTAGTAACCAGCTCTCTCTCACTCTGTGTCTCTCTCTCGCTCAACTCTCCCCATACCATCTCTTCCAACGTTTAGGAACCAGCTCTCTCTCACTCTGTGTCTCTCTCTCGCTCAACTCTCCCCATACCATCTCTTCCAACATTTAGTAACCAGCTCTCTCTCACTCTCAGTGTCTTTCTCTCGCTCAACTCTCCCCATACCATCTCTTCCAACGTTTAGTAACCAGCTCTCTCTCACTCTGTGTCTCTCTCTCGCTCAACTCTCCCCATACCATCTCTTCCAACTTTTAGTAACCAGCTCTCTCTCACTCTCAGTGTCTCTCTCTCGCTCAACTCTCCCCATACCATCTCTTCCAACGTTTAGTAACCAGCTCTCTCTCTCTCTCTCTCTCTCTCTCTCTCTCTCTCTCTCTCTACTCTCTCATCTTTCACTCAACTCTCCCCATACCATCTCTTCCAACGTTTAGTAACCAGCTCACTTTCACTCTCTCAACTCTCCCCATACCATCTCTTCCAATGTTTGGTAACCAGCTCTCACTCTCACTCTCTCTCTCTCTCTCTCTCGCTCTCTTTCTCTCTATTTCTCTCAACTCTCCCCATACCCTCTCTTCCAACGTTTAGTAACCAGCTCACTTTCACTCTCTCAACTCTCCCCATACCATCTCTTCCAATGTTTGGTAACCAGCTCTCACTCTCACTCTCTCTCTCTCTCTCTCTCTCTCTCTCTCTCTCTCTCGCTCTCTTTCTATCTCTTTCTCTCAACTCTCCCCATACCCTCTCTTCCAACGTTTAGTAACCAACTCTCACTCTCTCTCTCTCTCTCTCTCTCTCTCTCTCTCTCTCTCTCTCTCTCTCTCTCTCTCTCTCTCTCTCTCTCTCTCTCTCTCTCTCTCTCTCTCTCTCTCTCTCTCTCTCTCTCTCTCTCGCTCTCTTTCTCTCTCTTTCTCTCAACTCTCCCCATACCATCTCTTCCAATGTTTGGTAACCAGCTCTCTCTCTCTCTCTCCCCATACATCTCTTCCAACGTTTGTGCTAGCTCTCTCTCTCTCCCCATACGTCTCTTCCAACGTTTGATGACCAGCTCTCTCTCTCTCCCCATACGTCTCTTCCAACATTTGGTAATCAGCTCTCTCTCTCCCCATACTGTCTCTTCCAATGTTTGATGACCAGCTCTCTCTCTCTCCCCATACGTCTCTTCCAACGTTTGGTGACCAGCTCTCTCTCTCTCTCCCCATACCGTCTCTTCCAACGTTTGGTAACCAGCTCTCTCTCTCCCCGTACGTCTCTTCCAACGTTTGGTGACCAGCTCTCTCTCTCTCCCCATATGTCTCTTCCAATGTTTGGTTACCAGCTCTCTCTCCCTCTCTTCCCTTACCATCTCTTCCAACATTTGGTGACCAGCTCTCTCTCTCTCTCCCCATACCCTCTCTCCCAACGTTTGGTAACCAGCGCTCTCTCTCCCCATACCATCTCTTTCATTGTTTCATAACTAGCTCTCTCTCTCTCTTCCCATTCCATCTCTTCCAACATTTGGTAACCAGCTCTCTCTCTCTCCCCATACCATCTCTTCCAACATTTGGTGACCAGCTCTCTCTCTCTCCCCATACCGTCTCTTCCAACGTTTAGTAACCAGCTCTCTCTCTCTTCCCTTACCATCTCTTCCAATGTTTGGTAACCAGCTCTCTCTCTCTTCCCTTACCATCTCTTCCAATGTTTGGTAACCAGCTCTCTCTCTCTTCCCTTACCATATCTTCCAATGTTTGGTAACCAGCTCTCTCTCTCTTCCCTTACCATCTCTTCCAATGTTTGGTAACCAGCTCTCTCTCTCTCTCCCCATACCATCTCTTCCAATGTTTGGTAACCAGCTCTCTCTCTCTTCTCTTGGCATCTCTTCCAACATTTGGTAATCAGCTCTCTCTCTCTCTTCCCTTACCATCTCTTCCAATGTTTGGTAACCAGCTCTCTCTCTCTTCCCTTACCATATCTTCCAATGTTTGGTAACCAGCTCTCTCTTTCTTCCCTTACCATCTCTTCCAACGTTTGGTAACCAGCTCTCTCTCTCTCTCCCTTACCATCTCTTCCAACATTTGGTAACCAGCTCTCTCTCTCTTTCCTTATCATCTCTTCCAACATTTGGTAACCAGCTCTCTCTCTCTTCCCTTACCATCTCTTCCAATGTTTGGTAACCAGCTCTCTCTCTCTCTCTCTCTCTTCCCATACCATCTCTTCCAACATTTGGTAACCAGCTCTCTCTCTCTCTCCCTTACCATCTCTTCCAATGTTTGGTAACCAGCTCTCTCTCTCTCTCTCTCTCTCTCCCTTACCATCTCTTCCAATGTTTGGAAACCAGCTCTCTCTCTCTCTCTTCCCTTATCATCTCTTCCAATGTTTGGTAACCAACTCTCTCTCTCTTCCCTTACCATCTCTTCCAATGTTTGGTTACCAGCTCTCTCTCTCTCTTCCCTTACCGTCTCTTCCAACGTTTGGTAACCAGCTCTCTCTCTCTTCCCTTACCATCTCTTCCAATGTTTGGTAACCAGCTCTCTCTCTCTCTCTCTTCCCTTACCATCTCTTCAAATGTTTGGTAACCAGCTCTCTCTCTCTCTCTCTTCCCTTACCATCTCTTCCAATGTTTGGTAACCAGCTCTCTCTCTCTCTTCCCTTACCATCTCTTCCAATGTTTGGTAACCAGCTCTCTCTCTCTTCCCTTACCATCTCTTCCAATGTTTGGTAACCAGCTCTCTTTCTCTTCCCTTACCATCTCTTCCAATGATTGGTAACCAGCTCTCTCTCTTCCCTTACCGTCTCTTCCAATGTTTGGTAACCAGCTCTCTCTCTCTCTTCCCTTACCATCTCTTCCAATGTTTGGTAACCAGCTCTCTCTCTCTCTTCCCTTACCGTCTCTTCCAACGTTTAGTAACCAGCTCTCTCTCTCTTCCCTTACCATCTCTTCCAATGTTTGGTAACCAGCTCTCTCTCTTCCGTTACCATCTCTTCCAATGTTTGGTAACCAGCTCTCTCTCTCTCTCCCTTACCATCTCTTCCAACGTTTGGTAACCAGCTCTCTCTCTCTTCCCTTACCATCTCTTCCAACATTTGGTAACCAGCTCTCTCTCTCTCTTCCCTTATCATCTCTTCCAACATTTGGTAACCAGCTCTCTCTCTCTTCCCTTACCATCTCTTCCAATGTTTGGTAACCAGCTCTCTCTCTCTCTCTCTCTCTCTCTTCCCATACCATCTCTTCCAACATTTGGTAACCAGCTCTCTCTCTCTCTTCCCTTACCATCTCTTCCAATGTTTGGTAACCAGCTCTCTCTCTCTTCCCTTACCATCTCTTCCAATGTTTGGTAACCAGCTCTCTCTCTCTTCCCTTACCATCTCTTCCAATGTTTGGTAACCAGGTCTCTCTCTCTTCCCTTACCGTCTCTTCCAACGTTTGGTAACCAGCTCTCTCTCTCTCTCTCTTCCCTTACCATCTCTTCCAATGTTTGGAAACCAGCTCTCTCTCTCTCTTCCCTTACCGTCTCTTCCAACGTTTGGTAACCAGTTCTCTCTCTCTTCCCTTACCATCTCTTCCAATGTTGGTAACCAGCTCTCTCTCTCTTCCCTTACCATCTCTTCCAATGTTTGGTAACCAGCTCTCTCTCTCTCTCTCTTCCCTTACCATCTCTTCAAATGTTTGGTAACCAGCTCTCTCTCTCTCTCTTCCCTTACCATCTCTTCCAATGTTTGGTAACCAGCTCTCTCTCTCTCTCTTCCCTTATCATCTCTTCCAATGTTTGGTAACCAGCTCTCTCTCTCTTCCCTTACCGTCTCTTCCAACGTTTGGTAAACAGCTCTCTCTCTCTCTCTTCCCTTACCATCTCTTCCAATGTTTGGTAACCAGCTCTCTCTCTCTTCCCTTACCATCTCTTCCAATGTTTGGTAACCAGCTCTCTCTCTCTCTTCCGTTACCATCTCTTCCAATGTTTGGTAACCAGCTCTCTCTCTCTCTTCCCTTACCATCTCTTCCAATGTTTGGTAACCCGCTCTCTCTCTCTCTTCCCTTACCATCTCTTCCAACGTTTGGTAACCAGTTCTCTCTCTCTTCCCTTACCATCTCTTCCAATGTTGGTAACCAGCTCTCTCTCTCTTCCCTTACCGTCTCTTCCAATGTTTGGTAGCCAGCTTTCTCTCTCTCTCCCCTTACCATCTCTTCCAATGTTTGGTAACCAGCTCTCTCTCTCTCTTCCCTTACCACCTCTTCCAATGTTTGGTAACCAGCTCTCTCTCTCTCTTCCCTTACCGTCTCTTTCAACGTTTTGTAACCAGCTCTCTCTCTCTCTTCCCTTACCATCTCTTCCAATGTTTGGTAACCAGCTCTCTCTCTCTTCCCTTACCATCTCTTCCAATGTTTGGTAACCAGCTCTCTTTCTCTTCCCTTACCATCTCTTCCAATGTTTGGTAACCAGCTCTCTCTCTCTCCCTTACCGTCTCTTCCAATGTTTGGTAACCAGCTCTCTCTCTCTCTTCCCTTACCATCTCTTCCAATGTTTGGTAACCAGCTCTCTCTCTTCCTTACCATCTCTTCCAGTGTTTGGTAACCAGGTCTCTCTCTTCCCTTACCGTCTCTTCCAACGTTTGGTAACCAGCTCTCTCTCTCTTCCCTTACCATCTCTTCCAATGTTTGGTAACCAGCTCTCTCTCTCTCTCTCCCTTACCGTCTCTTCCAATGTTTGGTAACCAGCTTTCTCTCTCTCTC
>NW_025758512.1:0-5126 GCF_021184085.1 Oncorhynchus gorbuscha | reverse complement strand
CTGTACCAATACCCCTGTATATAGCCTCCACATTGACTATGCCTGTACCCCCCTGTATATAGCCTCCACATTGAACTCTGCTACCAATACCCCTTGTATATAGCCTCCACATTGACTCTGTACCAATACCCCATGTATATAGCCTCCACATTGACTCTGTACCAATACCCCTGTATATAAGCCTCCACATTGACTCTGTACCAGTACCTCCCTGTATATAGCCTCCACATTGACTCTGTACCAGTACCCCTGTATATAGCCTCCACATTGACCCTGTACCGTTACCCCCTGTATATAGCCTCCACATTGACTCTGTACCGTAATACCCCTGTATATAGCCTCCACATTGACTCTGTCATCCAATAGCTCCTCCTGTATAGTAAGCCTCACATTGACTCTGTACCTGTAATACCCTGTATATAACCTCCACATTGACTCTGTACCGTACCACCCTGTACATAGCCTCCATATTAACTCTGTACCAATACCCGCTGTATATAACCTCCACATTGACTCTGTACCGTAATACCCCTGTATATAGCCTCCACATTGACTCTGTACCGTAATACCCTGTAAATAGCCTCCACATTGACTCTGTACCGTAATACCCTGTATATAACCTCCACATTGACTCTGTACCGTAATACCCTGTATATAACCTCCACATTGACTCTGTACCGTAATACCCTGTATATAACCTCCACATTGACTCTGTACCGTAATACCCTGTAAATAGCCTCCACATTGACTCTGTACCGTAGTACACCTGTATATAACCTCCACATTGACTCTGTACCGTAATACCCTGTAAATAGCCTCCACATTGACTCTGTACCGTAATACCCTGTATATAACCTCCACATTGACTCTGTACCGTAATACCCTGTATATAACCTCCACATTGACTCTGTACCGTAATACCCTGTAAATAGCCTCCACATTGATTCTGTACCGTAATACCCTGTATATAACCTCCACATTGACTCTGTACCGTAATACGCTGTATATAACCTCCACATTGACTCTGTACCGTAATACCCTGTATATAGCCTCCACATTGACTCTGTACCATAATACCCTGTATATAGCCTCCACATTGTTATTTTACTGCTGCTCTTTTATGTCTTAAAACGGCATTATGGGCTTGTACGGTCTACACCTGTTGCATTCAGCATTTCACTGTAAGGTTGTATTCGGCGCATGTGACTAATACAGTTGGATTTGATTACAGCAGGGCTCTCCAAACCCGTTCCTGTAGCGCGTACAGTCCTGCGGGTTTTCAATCCAACCCCAGTTGTAACTAACCTAGTTGATCTTATCAACCAGCCAATTCTTAGAATCAGGTGTGTTTAGATTAGGGTTGGAGTGAAAACCTGCAGGACTTTAGCTCTCCAGGAACATGGTTGGAGAGACCTGTCCTATAGACTTCCAGTCATTACAAATGGATCCACAAAAAACTTTATCAACAAAACTGAAAGTTTACAAATATTATCCATGAGTTAATCTGGCTCTGGGTATAGTAGGAAAAGGGTTTATTCATGTTAATCTGGATCAGGTAAGTAGGAAAAGGGTTTATTCATGTTAATCTGACTGGGTATAGTAGGACTCTGGTAAAGGGTTTATTCATGTTAATCTGACTGGGTATAGTAGGAAAAGGGTTTATTCATGTTAATCTGACTCTGGGTATAGTAGGAAAATGGTTTATTCATGTTAATCTGACTGGGTATAGTAGGAAAAGGGTTTATTCATGTTAATCTGACTGGGTATAGTAGGAAAAGGGTTTATTCATGTTAATCTGACTGGGTCTAGTAAGGAAAAGGGTTTATTCATGTTAATCTGACTGGTATAGTAGGAAAAGGGTTTATTCATGTTAATCTGACTGGGTATAGTAGGAAAAGGGTTTATTCATGTTAATCTGACTGGGTATAGTAGGAAAAGGGTTTATTCATGTTAGTAGGAAAAGGGTTTGTTCATGACTGGCTCTAGGTATAGTAGGAAAAGGGTTTATTCATGTTAATCTGACTGGGTATAGTAGGAAAAAGGGTTTATTCATGTTAATCTGACTGGGTATAGTTGGGAAAAAGGGGTTTATTCATGTTAATCTGACTGGTATAGTAGGAAAAGGGTTTATTCATGTTAAATATTCGTACTCTGGAAAAGTTTATAGTAGGAAAAGGGTTTATTCATGTTAATCTGACTGGGTATAGTAGGAAAAGGGTTCTGTCTAATCTGACTGGGTATAGTAGGAAAAGGGTTTATTCATGTTAATCTGACTGGGTATAGTAGGAAAAGGGTTTATTCATGTTAATCTGACTGGGTATAGTAGGAAAAGGGTTTATTCATGTTAATCTGACTGGGTATAGTAGGAAAAGGGTTTATTCATGTTAATCCTTTGACTGGGTATAGTAGGAAAAGGTTTATTCATGTTTAATCTGACTGGGTATAGTAGGAAAAGGGTTTATTCATGTTAATCTGACTGGGTATAGTAGGAAAAGGGTTTGTTCATGTTAATCTGACTGGGTATAGTAGGAAAAGGTTCTTCATGTTAATCTGACTACAGAATACTAGTAGGAGAAAGGGACATTCATATTTAATCTGAGCTCTGGGTATAGTAGGAAAAGGGTTTATTCATGATACATTGACTCTGGGTACCGGCCAGGAAAAAGGTTTCATCATGTTCTTTGGTATAGTAGGAAGAAAGGGTTCATGTTAATCTGACTGGGTATATGAAAGGTTTATTCATATTAATCTAATGTTTTAAAGAAACAGGAAAAGGGTTTATTCATGTTAATCTGACTGGGTATAGTAGGAAAATGGTTTATTCATGTTAATCTGACTGGGTATAGTAGGAAAAAGGTTTATTCATGTTAATCTGACTCTGGGTAAGTAGGAAACAGGGTTTATTCATGTTAATCTGACTGGGTATAGTAGGAAAAGGGTTTATTCATGTTAATCTGACTTGCAAGTAGGAAAGGGTTTATTAATGTTAATCTGACTCTGGGTATAGTAGGAAAAGGGTTTATTCATGTTAATCTGACTGGGTATAGTAGGAAAAAAGGGACTTTTATTCATGTTAATCTGACTCTGGGTATAGTAGGAAAAGGGTTTATTCATGTTAATCTGACTCTGGGTATTCATGTAATCTGGAAGTAGGAAAAGTTTATTCATGTTAATCTGACTGGGTATAGTAGGAAAAGGGTTTATTCATGTTAATCTGGCTCTGGGTATAGTAGGAAAAGGGTTTATTCATGTTAATCTGACTGGGTATAGTAGGAAAAGGGTTTATTCATGTTAATCTGACTCTGGGTATAGTAGGAAAAGGGTTTATTCATGTTAATCTGACTCTGGGTATAGTAGGAAAAGAGGTTTATTCATGTTAATCTGACTCTGGGTAAGTAGGAAAGGGTTTATTCATGTTAATCTGACTCTGCAAGTACGAAATGGTTTATTCATGTTAATCTGACTGGGTATAGTAGGAAAAGGGTTTATTCATGTTAATCTGACTCTGGGTATAGTAGGAAAAGGGTTTATTCATGTTAATCTGACTCTGGGTATAGTAGGAAAAGGGTTTATTCATGTTAATCTGACTGGGTATAGTAGGAAAAGGTTTATTCATGTTAATCTGACTGGGTATAGTAGGAAAAGGGTTTATTCATGTTAATCTGACTGGGTATAGTAGGAAAAGGGTTTATTCATGTTAATCTGACTGTTATGACGGTTTCTTCATGTTAATCTGTTTTGTTTGTGGAAAAGGGTTTGTTCATACATTAATCTAAACTCCTAATTTATAGTAGGAAAATGGTTTATTCATGTTAATCTGACTGGGTATAGTAGGAAAGGTTTATTCATGTTAATCTGACCCCAAATTGTATTGGAAAAGTTTTATTCATGTTAATCTGACTCTAGGTATATTGAAAAGGTTTCTTCATCATTAATACATTTCAGTATAGTAGTAAGGAAAAAAGTTTCTCATACTAATCAAGCTGAATTATTATTGAAAAAAGTTAATCAATATTAATCAAGCATTAATTTTAAGTAAGAAAGGTTGTGTATTATCTGATAGTTTTCAAGTAAGGAAAAAGAGTTTATCCATGTTAATCTGATGAGAGGTATATTAGAAAAGTTTATTCATGTTAATCTGACTCTGGGTAAGTAGGAAAAGGGTTTATTCATGTTAATCTGACTGGGTATAGTAGGAAAAGGGTTTATTCATGTTAATCTGACTGGGTATAGTAGGAAAAGGGTTTATTCATGTTAATCTGACTCTGGGTATAGTAGGAAAAGGGTTTATTCATGTTAATCTGACTCTGGGTATAGTAGGAAAAGGGTTTATTCATGTTAATCTGACTCTGGGTAAGTAGGAAAAGGGTTTATTCATGTTAATCTGACTCTGGGTATAGTAGGAAAAGGGTTTATTCATGTTAATCTGACTCTGGGTATAGTAGGAAAAGGGTTTATTCATGTTAATCTGACTGGGTATAGTAGGAAAAGGGTTTATTCATGTTAATCTGACTGGGTATAGTAGGAAAAGGGTTTATTCATGTTAATCTGACTGGGTATAGTAGGAAAAGGGTTTATTCATGTTAATCTGACTTGGGTATAGTAGGAAAAGGGTTTATTCATGTTAATCTGACTGGGTATAGTAGGAAAAGGGTTTATTCATGTTAATCTGACTGGGTATAGTAGGAAAAGGGTTTATTCATGTTAATCTGACTCTGGGTATAGTAGGAAAATGGTTTATTCATGTTAATCTGACTGGGTATAGTAGGAAAAGGGTTTATTCATGTTAATCTGACTGGGTATAGTAGGAAAAGGGTTTATTCATGTTAATCTGACTGGGTATAGTAGGAAAAGGGTTTATTCATGTTAATCTGACTGGGTATATTAGGAAAAGGGTTTATTCATATTAATCTGACTGGTATAGTAGGAAAGAGGTTTGTTCATGTTAATCTGACTGGGTATGGTAGGAAAAGGGTTTGTTCATGTTAATCTGACTCTGGGTATAGTAGGAAAAGGGTTTATTCATGTTAATCTGACTGGGTATAGTAGGAAAAGGGTTTATTCATGTTAATCTGACTCTGGGTAAGTAGGAAACAGGTTTATTCATGTTAATCTGACTAGGTATA
>NW_025758511.1:0-5127 GCF_021184085.1 Oncorhynchus gorbuscha | reverse complement strand
CCCATTAGTTCCAGTCAAGGCAACAGCAATACTCTTCCTGGGGTTAATTAAGGATCCCCATTAGTTCCTGTCAAGGCAGCAGCTACTCTTTCTGGGGTTTATTATGGATCCCCATTAGTTCCTGTCAAGGCAGCAGCTCCTCTTTCTGGGGTTTATTTTAGATCCCCATTAGTTCCTGTCAAGGCAGCAGCTACTCTTCCTGGGGTTTATTATGGATCCCCATTAGTTCCAGTCAAGGCAGCAGCTACTCTTCCTGGGGTTAATTAAGGATCCCCATTAGTTCCTGTCAAGGCAGCAGCTACTCTTTCTGGGGTTTATTATGGATCCCCATTAGTTCCTGTCACGGCAGCAGCTACTCTTCCTGGGGTTTATTATGGATCCCCATTAGTTCCAGTAAAGGCAGCAGCTACTCTTACTGGGGTTAATTAAGGATCCCCATTAGTTCCTGTCAAGGCAGCAGCTACTCTTCCTGGGGTTTATTATGGATCTGTTACGGTAAATGAGTGAAGAGGTGTGGAGTCAGGCGCAGAGAGCAAAAGATGTGGGAAAAACAACGGGCTTTAATGTCCCGGAAACATAACATGAACAAAAGTGGAAACACAAATGAACAGAAATATAAACGGACAGCGTGAAAACCAAATGCCAACAAAAATACACTCAAACAAGGAAACAGACGAACAAGCCGCCGCAACGAGAAACAGAAGCGGGCTGAACAGACCCACACTTATAACCTATCCCTAACAGCCAAACTAGAAACAGGTGCTACCAATTAGACAAAACTAAACGAACACAGAACAAAGGATCGGCGATAGCTAGTAGACCGGCGGCCGGCGACCGCAGGCACCACCGAACAAGAGAGTGCCTTCGGTAATAAACCGTGACAGGATCCCCATTAGTTCCTACCAGCAGCTACTCTTCCTGGGGTTTATTTTATATCCCCATTAGTTTCCTGCCAAGGCAGCAGCTACTCTTCTGGGGTTTATTTTGGATCCATTTGTTCCTACCAGCAGCTACTCTTCCTGGTGTTTATTATGGATCCCCATTAGTTCCTGTCAAGGCAGCAGCTACTCTTCCTGGGGTTTATTAAGGATCCCCTATTAGTTCCTGTCAAGGCAGCAGCTACTCTTCCCAGTTTATTATGGATCCTACTAGTTCTGCACAAGGCAGCAGCTACTCTTCCTGGGCTTATTAAGGATCCCCATTGTTCCCGTCAAGGGGCAGCAGCTACTCTTCCAAGCCTATTAAGGATCCATTACCCTGGCCAAGGCAGCAGCTACTCTTCCTGGGGTTTATTAAGTCCCCCATTAGTTCCCGATCAAGTCAGCAGCTATCTTCCTGGGGTTTATTAAGGATCCCCATTAGTTCTGTCAAGGCAGCAGCTACTCTTCCTGGGGTTTATTAAGGATCCCCATTGGTTCCTGTCAAGCCAGCAGCTACTCTTCCTGGGGTTTTATTAAGGATCCCCATTAGTTCCTGTCAAGGCAGCACCTACTCTTCCTGGAGTCCAGTAAACCTAAGGTAGTTGAATCAATTTTAAAAACGTTACAGTCGTTCATAGATTTCACAGTACACGGTGTGCCTTCAGTCCCCTACTCCACCACTACCACATATCTACAGTACTAAATCGTCGTGTGTGTGTGTGTGTGTGTGTGTGCATGTATCTGTATGTATGTCTATGTTTGTGTTGCTTCACAGTCCCCGCTGTTCCACAAGGTCTGTTTTTAACCTGTTATTTTTTTTAAACCTTATTTTACTGCTTGTGTCAGTTAATTGAAGTGGAATTGAGTTTCATGCAGTCATGGCTCTATGTAATACTGTGTGCCTCCCATAGTCTGTTCTAGACTCGAGGACTGTGAAGAGACCTCTTGTGGCATGTCTTGTGGGGTATGTGCGTGGGTGTCCGAGCTGTGTGCCAGTAGTTCAGACAGACAGCTCGGTGCAGTCAACGTGTCAATACCTCTCATATTAGTTAGCGAAGTCTGTATGTCAAATGACACCCTATTCCCTATATAGTGCACTACTTTAGACCAGGACTGGCACCCTATTCCCTATATAGTGCACTACTTTAGACCAGGACTGGCACCTATTCCCTATATAGTGCACTACTTTAGACCAGGACTGGCACCCTATTCCCCTATATAGTGCACTACTTTAGACCAGGACTGGCACCCTATTCCCCTATATAGTGCCCTACTTTAGACCAGGAATGGCACCCTATTCCCCTACGTAGTGCACTACTTTAGACCAGGACTGGCACCTTATTCCCTACATAGTGCACTACTTTAGACCAGGGCCCTGTAGTGCACTATACAGGAGTTTTGGGTGCTATTTTTAGGACACAGACAATGTGGTTTTATACGGAGTGAAAGAGTTGCATTGTGTCTGGTAAGACACCACATTTAGAGTTGTAACGTGTTTCTGTCCAAGTCTCTTGTTTCTCTACTGCTTGGCTTCACTCTCTGCTCTGTACATCACCTGGTGACATCACAAAGGGTCTTTAACTCCTCTAGATAGAACCTGGCCGCTCTCATAGAGGCTCATTCTGCTACATTAGTCTATGAGAAGCTCAAACTTAATTATGGAAACACATTTGGCCAATCGGTTGAATTTCTAAATGATGATTTTTTGGGGCGGCGGTGGGGGAGTGTTTAATTTTTATGCAAAAGCATTATATCTAGTGTTTAACTGCAAAGTACCATTTGATTGAATTTATCATAAAGAACTATATTTGAATCTGAGGCAGACGGAGGAGCTGGAGAAAATAGATGATCCTTAACTTACAAATTACACCGACGCGATTAGTCTCCGGCCCTAAATTTGTCTTTGTAATGTAGAACATTCTGCCATATAAATGTTCTCTCCTTGCTATTTTCAGCGCTGTCTTTAACCATGAAGGTTTTAATATTTAATATATTTATAAAGTGATCAAGTTGGAGGCGTTTGGTCAAGAGAGTCACGCCGAGCCATTAGTAAATGAATCAAACTCATTTTAGACCCATTTAGGCTAGAAGAGACCATACAGATGTAGAGTTCAGCACGAGTCTGATAACTGATTTATATTCAGTCTCAGTCAAACTGCAGGGGGAAGGAAAGGGGTCAATCAGGAGGGGAAAGGGGTCAATCAGGAGGGGGAAGGAATAATCAGAGGGGAGGAGAAAGTGGGGTCAATCAGGAGGGGGAGGGGAAAGGGGTCAATCAGGAGGGGAGGGTCAAATAGAGGGGTAAGGGGTCAATCTGGAGGGGGAAGAAAGGGGTCAATCAGGAGGGGGGAGGGGTCAAATAGGAGGGGTAAGGGGTCAATCTGGGAGGGGGAAGGAAAGGGGTCAATCAGGAGGGAAAAGGGGTCAACTAGAGGGGAAAGGGGTCAATCAGGAAGGGAAGGAAAGGGGTCAATCAGGAGGGGGAAGGGGTCAATCAGGAGGGGAAAGGGGTCAATCAGAGGGGTGAAGAAAGTCATTCAAAACCAAACAGAAAACAATTCACAAAAGGAGAGCGATGGTTGAGATGAAACACATCAGAATTACTATGTAACGTGATTGTAATCATTCATATTCAAATTATAAATGTAGCTCCTGGCCCCGATTTAGATCTATGGAGCCAAAAGTCACAATCGTTAACTCCATACATTCTGAACATGTTTGGACAGCTCTATTTCCAGATATTAATCTTTCCCTTTGTCAAATATATATTTGATGTGTGTGTTTTTATATACAGTATTTCTACGTATTTTACTAGGCTGAATGCTGTGAGAGAATTAAGGCAAACTGACAGGCTGACCGTTGAACATCGCCATCTTTCTTCTGGAATCTGCAGGACATTAAACCATAGAGAAGTAAATATACAAAAAACCATTTTGAGACTTTACATGTAAGTCATTTCATATTTTAATGTCCACTTTTTATGATAATAATTACACGTTTTATATGAATAATTACACGTTTTATATTAATAATTACACTTTTTATATTAATAATTACACTTTTTACATTAATAATTACACTTTATATTAATAATTACACTTTTCAAATGAATAATTACACGTTTTATATTAATAATTACACGTTTTATATTAATAATTACACTTTTTATATTAATAATTACACTTTGTATTAATATTTACACTTTTTATATGAATAATTACACTTTTTATATGAATAATTACACTTTTTACATTAATAATTACACTTTATATTAATAATTACACTTTTCAAATGAATAATTACACTTTTTATATGAATAATTACACTTTATATGAATAATTAATATATTAATAATTACAAATGTTTATATTAATGCAACATTCTAAGTTATTTTTTCTGAGAATATCTATTATAACAAATAAAGTGTATCTCTGTGAAATTAAACGTGACATTAAGGAGAAAGTTTTCACAGCCTTTTTTATGCTTTTAACTCAGACCCTCGGACTAACTTGAAGACGACACCCACAAAATGTCAAATCATTAAAAAGTCGTCAAGGTTGAAACCTGCAGCGTTCTGTCAACAGAGCTCGGTGATTATTATCGAATCGTAATAGGTTTGCGAAATCTGAGTTTTTTGGGGGGATATACAGTATAATGATAATGTTAGAGAACGATTCACTGAACGATTCAGAACACGGCAAAACATATTTGTCTGGGTAAAAATGTATTTGTAACATAAAGGAAGTGATATTTTCATCACCCAAAGCTTTCAGCCAGCCAATCTGGGCAGAGTGGGCAGACACACTCACATAATACGAACACAATAGCTAGAAACCATAGAGATATCATTATGAACAATTCGTTCAACTGACCCTCAACACACAAAACCCCTGTAAATCCCAACCCCTGGAGACAGGAACCAGACGCCGCGGCTTTGAACCGAAACACGACAAAACAAAACATTGAATTGTCTGTCACATATCGTGTGAGGGGAAACTGGCAGCGAATCCTCTCCGTACAGCTGGCAAATGAATTTCGAAGAGCCAAATGGCTTCCGGGTGGCCAGGGACCGAGGGGAGCGACCATGGCCTCCGAGTCAGTCTGCCACAAAGAGTGGCACATTCCCAAACGGAACCCTATTCCCTATATAGTGCACTACTTTAGACCAGAGCCCTATAGAACCCTATTCCCTATATAGTGCACTACT
>NW_025758510.1:0-5128 GCF_021184085.1 Oncorhynchus gorbuscha | reverse complement strand
ATAACAGTCTTGTAGGCCTGGTCGAGTAGCCAGCCTCGGTTACTGCTCAACAGGTCTTGTAGGCCTGGTCGAGTAGCCAGCCTCGGTTACTACTCAACAGGTCTTGTAGGCCTGGTCGAGTAGCCAGCCTCGGTTACTACTCAAAATGGTCTTGTAGGCCTGGTCGAGTAGCCAGCCTCGGTTACTATAACAGGTCTTGTAGGCCTGGTCGAGTAGCCAGCCTCGGTTACTGCTCAACAATGGTCTTGTAGGCCTGGTCGAGTAGCCAGCCTCGGTTACTGCTCAAAATGTCTTGTAGGCCTGGTCGAGTAGCCAGCCTCGGTTACTGCTCAACAATGTCTTGTAGGCCTGGTCGAGTAGCCAGCCTCGGTTACGTATAATAGGTCTTGTAGGCCCTGGTCGAGTAGCCAGCCTCGGTTACTATAATAGGTCTTGTAGGCCTGGTCGAGTAGCCAGCCTCGGTTACTATAATAGGTCTTGTAGTCCTGGTTGAGTAGCCGGCCTCGGTTACTATAACAGGTCTTGTAGTCCTGGTTGAGTAGCCAGCCTCGGTTACTATAACAGGTCTTGTAGGCCTGGTCGAGTAGCCAGCCTCGGTTACTATAATAGGTCTTGTAGGCCTGGTCGAGTAGCCAGCCTCGGTTACTATAACAGGTCTTGTAGGCCTGGTCGAGTAGCCAGCCTCGGTTACTATAACAGGTCTTGTAGGCCTGGTCGAGTAGCCAGCCTCGGTTACTATAACAGGTCTTGTAGGCCTGGTCGAGTAGCCAGCCTCGGTTACTATAACAGGTCTTGTAGGCCTGGTTGAGTAGCCAGCCTCGGTTACTATAACAGGTCTTGTAGGCCTGGTCGAGTAGCCAGCCTCGGTTACTATAACAGGTCTTGTAGGCCTGGTCGAGTAGCCAGCCTCGGTTACTATAACAGGTCTTGTAGGCCTGGTCGAGTAGCCAGCCTCGGTTACTATAACAGGTCTTGTAGGCCTGGTCGAGTAGCCAGCCTCGGTTACTATAACAGGTCTTGTAGTCCTGGTCGAGTAGCCAGCCTCGGTTACTATAACAGGTCTTGTAGTCCTGGTTGAGTAGCCAGCCTCGGTTACTATAACAGGTCTTGTAGGCCTGGTCGAGTAGCCAGCCTCGGTTACTATAACAGGTCTTGTAGGCCTGGTCGAGTAGCCAGCCTCGGTTACTATAACAGGTCTTGTAGGCCTGGTCGAGTAGCCAGCCTCGGTTACTATAACAGGTCTTGTAGGCCTGGTCGAGTAGCCAGCCTCGGTTACTATAACAGGTCTTGTAGTCCTGGTCGAGTAGCCAGCCTCGGTTACTATAACAGGTCTTGTAGGCCTGGTTGAGTAGCCAGCCTCGGTTACTATAACAGGTCTTGTAGTCCTGGTTGAGTAGCCAGCCTCGGTTACTATAACAGGTCTTGTAGTCCTGGTTGAGTAGCCAGCCTCGGTTACTATAACAGGTCTTGTAGGCCTGGTCGAGTAGCCAGCCTCGGTTACTATAACAGGTCTTGTAGTCCTGGTCGCGTAGCCAGCCTCGGTTACTATAACAGGTCTTGTAGGCCTGGTCGAGTAGCCAGCCTCGGTTACTAAAATAGGTCTTGTAGTCCTGGTCGCGTAGCCAGCCTCGGTTACTATAACAGGGCTTGTAGGCCTGGTCGAGTAGCCAGCCTCGGTTACTGCTCAAAATGTCTTGTAGGCCTGGTCGAGTAGCCAGCCTCGGTTACTGCTCAAAATGTCTTGTAGGCCTGGTCGAGTAGCCAGCCTCGGTTACTGCTCAAAATGTCTTGTAGGTCTGGTCGAGTAGCCAGCCTCGGTTACTGCTCAAAATGTTGCTATAATAGGTCTTGTAGGCCTGGTCGAGTAGCCAGCCTCGGTTACTGCTCAAAATGTCTTGTAGGCCTGGTCGAGTAGCCAGCCTCGGTTACTGCTCAAAATGTCTTGTAGGCCTGGTCGAGTAGCCAGCCTCGGTTACTGCTCAAAATGTCTTGTAGGCCTGGTCGAGTAGCCAGCCTCGGTTACTGCTCAAAATGTTGCTATAATAGGTCTTGTAGGCCTGGTCGAGTAGCCAGCCTCGGTTACTGCTCAAAATGTCTTGTAGGCCTGGTCGAGTAGCCAGCCTCGGTTACTGCTCAAAATGTCTTGTAGGCCTGGTCGAGTAGCCAGCCTCGGTTACTGCTCAAAATGTTGCTATAATAGGTCTTGTAGGCCTGGTCGAGTAGCCAGCCTCGGTTACTATAATAGGTCTTGTAGGCCTGGTTGAGTAGCCAGCCTCGGTTACTATAATAGGTCTTGTAGGCTTGGTCGAGTAGCCAGCCTCGGTTACTATAATAGGTCTTGTAGGCCTGGTCGAGTAGCCAGCCTCGGTTACTATAACAGGTCTAGTAGGCCTGGTCGAGTAGCCAGCCTCGGTTACTATATCAGGTCTTGTAGGCCTGGTCAGGTAGCCAGCCTCGGTTACTATAACAGGTCTTGTAGTCCTGATTGAGTAGCCAGCCTCGGTTACTATAACAGGTCTTGTAGGCCTGGTCGAGTAGCCAGCCTCGGTTACTATAACAGGTCTTGTAGGCCTGGTCGAGTAGCCAGCCTCGGTTACTATAACAGGTCTTGTAGTCCTGGTCGCGTAGCCAGCCTCGGTTACTATAACAGGTCTTGTAGGCCTGGTCGAGTAGCCAGCCTCGGTTACTATAACAGGTCTTGTAGTCCTGGTTGAGTAACCAGCCTCGGTTACTATAACAGGTCTTGTAGTCCTGGTTGAGTAGCCAGCCTCGGTTACTATAACAGGTCTTGTAGGCCTGGTCGAGTAGCCAGCCTCGGTTACTATAATAGGTCTTGTAGGCCTGGTCAGGTAGCCAGCCTCGGTTACTATAACAGGTCTTGTAGGCCTGGTCGAGTAGCCAGCCTCGGTTACTATAACAGGTCTTGTAGGCCTGGTCGAGTAGCCAGCCTCGGTTACTATAACAGGTCTTGTAGTCCTGGTCGCGTAGCCAGCCTCGGTTACTATAACAGGTCTTGTAGGCCTGGTCGAGTAGCCAGCCTCGGTTACTATAACAGGTCTTGTAGTCCTGGTCGAGTAGCCAGCCTCGGTTACTATAATAGGTCTTGTAGTCCTGGTTGAGTAGCCGGCCTCGGTTACTATAATAGGTCTTGTAGTCCTGGTTGAGTAGCCGGACTCGGTTACTATAACAGATCTTGTAGGCCTGGTCGAGTAGCCAGCCTCGGTTACTAAAATAGGTCTTGTAGTCCTGGTCGCGTAGCCAGCCTCGGTTACTATAACAGGGCTTGTAGGCCTGGTCGAGTAGCCAGCCTCGGTTACTGCTCAAAATGTCTTGTAGGCCTGGTCGAGTAGCCAGCCTCGGTTACTGCTCAAAATGTCTTGTAGGCCTGGTCGAGTAGCCAGCCTCGGTTACTGCTCAAAATGTCTTGTAGGTCTGGTTGAGTAGCCAGCCTCGGTTACTGCTCAAAATGTTGCTATAATAGGTCTTGTAGGCCTGGTCGAGTAGCCAGCCTCGGTTACTGCTCAAAATGTCTTGTAGGCCTGGTCGAGTAGCCAGCCTCGGTTACTGCTCAAAATGTCTTGTAGGCCTGGTCGAGTAGCCAGCCTCGGTTACTGCTCAAAATGTCTTGTAGGCCTGGTCGAGTAGCCAGCCTCGGTTACTGCTCAAAATGTTGCTATAATAGGTCTTGTAGGCCTGGTCGAGTAGCCAGCCTCGGTTACTGCTCAAAATGTCTTGTAGGCCTGGTCGAGTAGCCAGCCTCGGTTACTGCTCAAAATGTCTTGTAGGCCTGGTCGAGTAGCCAGCCTCGGTTACTGCTCAAAATGTTGCTATAATAGGTCTTGTAGGCCTGGTTGAGTAGCCGGACTCGGTTACTATAACAGATCTTGTAGGCCTGGTCGAGTAGCCAGCCTCGGTTACTATAATAGGTCTTGTAGGCCTGGTCGAGTAGCCAGCCTCGGTTACTATAACAGGTCTTGTAGTCCTGGTCGAGTAGCCAGCCTCGGTTACTATAATAGGTCTTGTAGGCTTGGTCGAGTAGCCAGCCTCGGTTACTATAATAGGTCTTGTAGTCCTGGTTGAGTAGCCGGCCTCGGTTACTATAACAGATCTTGTAGGCCTGGTCGAGGAGCCAGCCTCGGTTACTATAATAGGTCTTGTAGGCCTGGTCGAGTAGCCAGCCTCGGTTACTATAACAGGTCTAGTAGGCCTGGTCGAGTAGCCAGCCTCGGTTACTATATCAGGTCTTGTAGGCCTGGTCAGGTAGCCAGCCTCGGTTACTATAACAGGTCTTGTAGTCCTGGTCGAGTAGCCAGCCTCGGTTACTATAACAGGTCTTGTAGGCCTGGTCGAGTAGCCAGCCTCGGTTACTATAACAGGTCTTGTAGGCCTGGTCGAGTAGCCAGACTCGGTTACTATAACAGGTCTTGTAGTCCTGGTTGAGTAGCCAGCCTCGGTTACTATAACAGGTCTTGTAGTCCTGGTCGAGTAGCCAGCCTCGGTTACTATAACAGGTCTTGTAGGCCTGGTCGAGTAGCCAGCCTCGGTTACTATAACAGGTCTTGTAGGCCTGGTTGAGTAGCCAGCCTCGGTTACTATAACAGGTCTTGTAGGCCTGGTTGAGTAGCCAGCCTCGGTTACTATAACAGGTCTTGTAGGCCTGGTCGAGTAGCCAGCCTCGGTTACTATAATAGGTCTTGTAGGCCTGGTCAGGTAGCCAGCCTCGGTTACTATAACAGGTCTTGTAGGCCTGGTTGAGTAGCCAGCCTCGGTTACTATAACAGGTCTTGTAGGCCTGGTTGAGTAGCCAGCCTCGGTTACTATAACAGGTCTTGTAGGCCTGGTTGAGTAGCCAGCCTCGGTTACTATAACAGGTCTTGTAGGCCTGGTTGAGTAGCCAGCCTCGGTTACTATAACAGGTCTTGTAGGCCTGGTTGAGTAGCCAGCCTCGGTTACTATAACAGGTCTTGTAGGCCTGGTTGAGTAGCCAGCCTCGGTTACTATAACAGGTCTTGTAGTCCTGGTTGAGTAACCAGCCTCGGTTACTATAACAGGTCTTGTAGGCCTGGTCGAGTAGCCAGCCTCGGTTACTATAACAGGTCTTGTAGTCCTGGTTGAGTAGCCAGCCTCG
>NW_025758509.1:0-5128 GCF_021184085.1 Oncorhynchus gorbuscha | reverse complement strand
GCCTTTGGCATCCTGTCCCCCCTGGGTTCAGGCCTTTGGCATCCAGTCCCCCCTGGGTTCAGACCTTTGGCATCTAGTCCCCCCTGGGTTCAGGCCTTTGGCATCACAGTCCCCACTGGGTTCAGGCCTTTGGCATCTAGTCCCCACTGGGTTCAGGCCTTTGGCATCTAGTCCCCACTGGGTTTGGGTATTTGGCATCTAGTCCCCACTGGGTTCAGGCCTTTGGCATCTAGTCCCCACTGGGTTCAGGCCTTTGGCATCTAGTCCCCACTGGGTACAGGCCTTTGGCATCTAGTCCCCACTGGGTTCAGGCCTTTGGCATCTAGTCCCCACTGGGTTCAGGCCTTTGGCATCACAGTCCCCACTGGGTTCAGGCCTTTGGCATCACAGTCCCCACTGGGTTCAGGCCTTTGGCATCACAGTCCCCACTGGGTTCAGGCCTTTGGCATCTAGTCCCCACTGGGTTCAGGCCTTTGGCATCTAGTCCCCACTGGGTTTGGGTATTTGGCATCTAGTCCCCACTGGGTTCAGGCCTTTGGCATCTAGTCCCCACTGGGTTCAGGCCTTTGGCATCTAGTCCCCACTGGGTACAGGCCTTTGGCATCTAGTCCCCACTGGGTTCAGGCCTTTGGCATCTAATCCCCACTGGGTTTGGGTATTTGGCATCTAGTCCCCACTGGGTTCAGGCCTTTGGCATCTAGTCCCCACTGGGTACAGGCCTTTTGCATTACAGTTCCCACTGGTTTGAGGTTTCCTTACGGACTTCCTAGGTTGGTGCTGAGTGTGCTCCAGAGGGACACTGTTTAACTATGGTTCCCTTGAACCTGAAGTTACATAAAACGTTTTCAAATAGTACAGCCCCGATAGCAGCAGTAAGGGCATGTCCAGCTCCTTGTGCCAAGAGCCAGATCCACCTTATCAGATGCCATGGAAATCTGCCAACTGCCATGCAGATAGATTATTTTATTATCATTAATAAATTAATATTAAATCTGAGTTACGGAGTGGCCTGGCAATGACGACTCTGTTTCCGAGCCCAGTGTTGGAAAGTGCAGTTTGATGGCCCAGCTGATTCTGTGCAGTGTTTTACATTCACTCAATGGAGGGCGTCAGACTACTAGCTCTGACAGTTAAAGTCGTTATTATTGGCAATGAACTAAATACATCACGACGCATCTCCTTTTCATTTACCATATATATGTAGTGTGTGATCACCTGGAGCTTCGAAATGTATTTCAGAGGTTTCACTCAGGTAGTTCTAAACACACTGAAGTAATATAGAAGTCTGTATCATGAGCCAGTAGTGAGATGCAGATCAATTGAACTACCGACCTACTGGTATGTGAGTTTGATGGGAGAAATGCCCTTGTGGGATTATGATGGTAAAACAACACTCCACTGAATTGTGTCACTACTTAATGATCAGAGCATTAGGCACCTACTGTAACCATAGTGATGTGATACACCACTAATCATTGTAGCCTATTTAATTGAGTGTGACCACAGATCACTTTCGGCTTCATCTGTGCTTTGTCCAATGTACCAAATCAGCAGATTTAATTATTTAAGCACTAAGGCCCGAAAGGGTGTGGTATATGGCCAATATATGGCCAATATATAGGTCTGTTCTGCATACAGCGCTTCGGCGTGGTATTTTGGCCATATACCACAAACCCCAGAGGTGCCTTATTGCTTTTATAAACTGGATGCCAACATAGTTAAAGAAATGTTTTGCCATACCCGTGGTATATGGTCTGATATATCATGGCTTTCATCCAATCAACATTCAGGCTCGAACCACCCAGTATGTCAATGTTAAGTTAGAGACTGGTATCAGAATGACTGCATAGCTCCGTTTTGTTTTGTAGACGGGGTTGTGGTGAAACCCATGGTATAGAATAAAGACATGTGCATGGGGCAGTAACACAAGCTCTGCAATAGATGGCACTATTGCTTTGTGTTGGATGTCATCTTAGGTTGCCAAGAGTAGGAACCAAGAGTAGGAACAAAGCCCCGTTTTAAAATCCTTGTGTAAATAACAGGGTCATGATTTTCTGTTATGAAAGCTTTGCTATAGAAATTTATAGCTGTATTCACAAAGCTTGGTGGACCATCATTGTAAATAATAATTTGTTCTTAACTGACTTGCCTATTTAAATAAAGGTTAAATAAAAATAAATAAATAAAAATAAATTGTGCAAAACACTACCGGTATGACATATCATTTAACTGATTGCAAACAGTTCAGCATTCCTTTGAAATGTACTGCAAACATCTTGTTAAACATCTAAGGAGGAGGGGTCAGGGTCTGTCTGTTTGTTCACCTCTTGTTTGGCTGTTGTTTGTGTGACTCCAGTCAGTCCTGTGGGGCCGCAGGAGGCCGTGTTCTCATTCCTTTCCCTGTGTAAGAGCTAGTAGAGAGTCATCTAAGATTTATGGATGTCGTGCACATGGCTGGGCTGTAGTCAAAAGCAATAAGGGCACAACGCAGCGGGATGCAGCGCTGCTCAGCTACAAATGAATTCAGAGGCATTTTTTGAGAACCACTATTCAGACAGTTCATTTGGGATGCCTGGTTGTTTTATTTAGATGAACTTGTTGTCACTGAGCCAGGAGACGGCGTATGAATGCATGCTTCTCTTGTAAGACTTTTGTGGTGTAGTGTTATGGGCTGTTCCACTATAGCTTCTCTAGCTTCAGCTCTCTTTCTCTCTGACGGGCTCATGAAACCTCATGCCATAAACAGCGTGGCTCTTACTACCCCACTACGTAGCCCCACTACGTAGCCCCACTACGGACGACGCAGGGGGAGAAACGCCGCAGTGGACCACAACCACATCCCCATACAGCCTCATAGCTCCTGTCGTGTCTCTGACTTCTTTAATGTGATGACAAGCTATTTTATCAAATCGATTACCTAACGTTTGATTCATTACGTGATTGAATTAAACCATGCAACAATTAACTTCTTAACAACCTGGGGCACCACGGAAGAGTTAGCTTATATAGAGTGTCTATCTCCTGAATCCACTCTTAAAGATCTGAAGATCTTTAAAATCAATAGCAGTCAATCAGTCATTAATTATTCTACTGTCTATCAGTCTCACCTGAACGTCTACACGAACCCAGCCTTTACTGTGAATCATCCATACACAAATTGGCTCAATTATTTATTTACTAACTAAATAAACAATTACAGAATGTACAATACATACTAACATTATACAGTACATACCGTCCCTAGTAGACTTGACAAAAACAGTTTGGTCATAACACAATAGATTCAGAGAGGAAAATGAGGGGGGGTTGGAAGAAATACTAAGGAATGGGTCTCTATCAGATATGGGAAGCTACAGAAATACATATGCCACTAATCAAATCAAATGAAAGTTTATTTGTCATGTGCGCCGAATACAACAGGTGTAGTGAAATACTTACTTACAGGCTTCAACCAACAGTGCAATTTAATTTTTTAAAGAAGGTATTAGGTGAACAATAGATAAGTAAAAGAAATAACAACAGTAAAGAGACAGTGAAAATAACAGTAGCGAGGCCATATACAGTAGCAAGGATAACAGTAGCGAGGCCACAGTGAGCAAGGATAACAATAGCAGCGAGGCCATATATACAGGCAGCCATGGTTATCAATGACTGAGGTGCAGTATACTAACGCAGATATGGTTAAAGTGAATATGCATATATGATAAACAGAGAGCAGCAATAGAGTAAAATAGGGGTTGACAGGTGGTGGGTGGCGGGATTATTACTGGGCAGATGGAGTCTCAAGCCAACAATGCATGGCACTGGTTGGTCGGGCTAATTGAGGTAGTATGTACATGAATGTAAAGATAAAGTTTACTATGCATATATGATAAACAGAGAGTAGCAGCAGCGTAAAATACGGGGTTGATGGGGGCACACAATGCAAATAGTCCAGGTATTACCCGTTATTTGATTACCTATTCAGGAGTCTTTATGGCTTGGGGTTAAAAACTGTTGAGAAGGCTTTTCGTCATTGTTGCTGATCAGGGCCTACCACTGTTGTGTCGTCTGCAAAACTTAATGATGGTGTTTGGCTGTGCCTTGCTGTGTAGTCGTGGGTGAACAAGGAGTACAGGAGGTGACTGAGCATGCACCCCTGAGGGACTCCAGTGTTGAGGATCAAGCGTGGCAGATGTGTTGCTACCTACCGTCACCAGCTGGGGCAGCCCTTCAGGAAGTCCTTTCTCACTACCGATCGCTCGTTCGGAGAAAGGTAATGCATTGTATTTACATGACGCTGGCTTTGATAGTTGAGCTGGCAGTGTGAGGCTCTGGTTTGCCCAGTCGAGGTCACCATTGTCCTTTGTAGATTCTTCCGGGTCGTTGTGGAGTGAGATGTTGTGGTTTCAAAGCCGGGTCAATGTTCTTTCTAGATTTGCTACTTTTCCAGCTGCAGTCTGTTAGCCGTTTAATCTAATCTACCCCACTTCTTCTTGAGTGATCAATGGTTCAGAGTTCATACCATTTTACGTAGGGTGCAAGCGCTCACGATTTTATGGCCTGTAAGAGTTGAAATTAGAATTAGCCCTTTAGGAACTGAGGTGACTTTCCTTCGTGGGGCTTTTTTTCTCAGTGGAAAGGGAGTTGGTTCATCTTTTTCCAACCAATGTCTAATCACTTCGGCGGAGCCACTGACTGAAACACGTTACCATAAAACAAAGAACTTTTCATTTTAGAAGACTAAATCACATTGTTATCTTGACTAAAGAATTCTTATACTTCCTCAAAACTGTTTATCCAACATTCAGATGCAAGCTTCAAAACTGGGGAACCTGTATAAACAGAGTTAGGGTAATGTGGCTGTATTGTCTTTCATGAGGTCACAAACGGACAAGGTCGCCACCAACTGTTTCCAGATTCTCTAAATTTGGAATAATATTTAATTCCCCAATTCTGGGATGTAGTAGAATTGTGTGGGAGAGTCCCTTTGTCTTACTGTGAAACTCTCTCTCCATACTGCATGGTCAGGGAGAGAAGAGTCTCTGCACAGAATTGATGACATTGTTGTTAAAGTCATAAAACTGCCCCTTCCTGACAGGAGAGGGGGCTCTCATCTCTGCTAGAGGGCTAGCGTCATGACACCCCA
>NW_025758508.1:0-5128 GCF_021184085.1 Oncorhynchus gorbuscha | reverse complement strand
ATGCCAGTGGAGTTTAGTGAATTGTGCAATAAGGAAACCGTGAAGAAAGAGATATGTTTAAATTAGAAACTAATACATAGGTCTATATTAATACAGTTGTATGCTAGCCTGTATATAAGGCTATATATTATGCTCCTACAGTGAATCTCGCTGACCACGTGCTATGCTACAGGCAGAGACAAAGAAAGATATCTGCTGGAGATTACCCTTATCAATAAGTGGCTACACAGATTTAGTCACTCATTCCGATCTGATTTTGTTCCATGCTGCTCTGAACTTGCCAGTCATGGCTGTATCGGAGGGATGGATGACTTTCCACAATGTTATTAATTTATTTCCTGGGACAATGTGGTGTAGGTGATGTTTCCTCCGCTTTCCTTCCCCTTTCTTCCCTCTCCTCCCTACTTCCTGTGGTCTCTCGCTCCCAGCCATGGTTGACTAATGGTTAACCAGCATAGCCATCCTCTCCTCCTTCTTCTCCCTCCTCCTCCTCTCCTCCATCCTCCTCCCTCCCTCCCAGTTGGCTAACGATTAACCAGTCCAGCCGGTCGGGGGATGGATGGATGATATCTGAAATTAGACACTGCAAATTGTTACACACAATGCAAAGCAATTAATGACAACATTGCAGAAAGAGATCCTTTTTGTATCTATGCATTAGACAGTAGGCAAGCCCACATTATTGTAGCCATGCAGGTCCCGTTTTGGACGTGCAGGAAAACCCCCTCCATAATTTAGGCTAAGTGTCCATGCCCATCATGAAACGAGAGATAAGTACCTTGAATACCGGTACCGGTGAATATCAGAGAACCTCTATTTAGAAGTTATCTGTAACCTGTAGAAATGACTTGTTTTTCGTTCAATGTTATTGCAACCAAACTGAGGTTTTATGGCTCGCTTGCAATGGAACTTCTGGAGATGTGTGAATGTGATCTGAAAAATGGTTCCGATTATGTTCATAAAACATAGGCCTATTTGGCGGCCGTATATCGGTGAGTGGACATTCGCCCCTTCTATTTATATTGGATATTTGTCCAGCTACTGTGAAAAGTTTGGATGTGCGTAAAACCCTCCATGGTATGCGTTGTTCTAATATTATATGCCCCACTGGGAGAAATTACGGCAAATGTAAGTTTGACAAATCCAAATAAAGCAAATAGTTTGTTTAGAATCTACATTACATTAAGTCATTTAGCAGACGCTCTTATCCAGAGCGACTTACAAATTGGTGCATTCACCTTATGACATCCAGTGGGACAGTCACTTAACAATAGTGCATCTAAACCTTAGGGGTGGGGTGAGAGGGATTACTTAACCTATCCTAGGTATTCCTTAAAGAGGTGGGGTTTCAGGTGTCTCCGGAAGGTGGTGATTGACTCCGCTGTCCTGGCGTCGTGAGGGAGTTTGTTCCACCATTGGGGGGCCAGGGCAGCGAACAGTTTTGACTGGGCTGAGCGGGAGCTGTACTTCCTCAGTGGTAGAGGCGAAAGCAGGCCAGAGGTGGATGAACGCAGTGCCCTTGTTTGGGTGTAGGGCCTGATCAGAGCCTGAGGTACTGAGGTGCCGTTCCCTCACAGCTCCGTAGGCAAGCACCATGGTCTTGTAGCGGATGCGAGCTTCAACTGGAAGCCAGTGGAGAGAGAACGGAGGAGCGGGGTGACGTGGAGAGAACTTGGGAAGGCTGAACACCAGACGGGCTGTTGCGTTCTGGATGAGTTGAAGGGGTTTAATGGCACAGGCAGGGAGCCCAGCCAACAGCGAGTTGCAGTAATCCAGACGGAGATGACAAGTGCCTGGATTAGGACCTGCGCCGCTTCCTGTGGGAGGCAGGTCGTACTCTGGATGTTGTAGAGCATGAACCTTTACAGGAACGGGCCACCGCCTTGATGTTAGTTGAGAACGACAGGGTGTTGTCCAGGATCACGCCAAGGTTCTTGGCGCTCTGGGAGGAGGACACAATGGAAAGTTGTCAACCGTGATGGCGAGATCATGGAACGGGCAGTCCTTCCCGGAGGAAGAGCAGTCTGGCTTGCCGAGGTTCAGCTTGAGGTGGTGATCCGTCATCCACACTGATATGTCTGCCAGACATGCAGATGCGATTCGCCACCTGGTCATCAGAAGGGGGAAAGGAGAAGATTAATTGTGTGTCGTCTGCATAGCAATGATAAGAGAGACCATGTGAGGTTATGACAGAGCCAAGTGACTTGGTGTATAGCGAGAATAGGAGAGGGCCAAGAACAGAGCTCCTGGGGGGACACCAGTGGTGAGAGCGCGTGGTGAGGAGAGACAGATTCTCGCCACGCCACCTGGTAGGAGCGACCTGTCAGGTAGACGCAATCCAGCGTGGGCCGCGCCGGGAGATGCCTAACTCGGAGAGGGTGGAGAGGAGGATCTGATGGTTCACAGTATCGAAGGCAGCCGATAGATCTAGAAGGATGAGAGCAGAGGAGAGAGAGTTAGCTTTAGCAGTGCGGGAGCGCCTCCGTGATACAGAGGAGAGCAGTCTCAGTTGAATGACTAGTCTTGAAACCTGACTGATTTGGATCAAGAAGGTCATTCAGAGAGAGATAGCGGGAGAGCTGGCCAAGGATCAGCACGCTCAAGAGTTTTGGAGAGAAAAGAAAGAAGGGATACTGGTCTGTAATTGTTGACATCGGGAGGGATCGAGTGTAGGTTTTTTCAGAAGGGGTGCAACTCTCCTCTCTTGAAGACGGAAGGGACGAGTCAACCAACGGTCAGGGATGAGTTGATGAGCGAGGTGAGGTAAGGGAGAAGGTCTCCGGAAATGGTCTGGGAGAAGAGAGGAGGGGGATAGTCAAGCGGGCAGGCGTTGGGCGGCCGGCCGTACAAGACGCGAGATTTCATCTGGAGAGAGAGGGAGAAAGAGGGTCAGAGCACAGGGTAGGGCAGTGGAGCAGAACCAGCGGTGTCGTTTGGACTTAGCAACGAGGATCGGATGTCGTCGACCTTCTTTTCAAAATGGTTGACGAAGTCATCTGCAGAGAGGGAGGAGGGGGGGGGGAGGGGGCGGAGGATTCAGGAGGGAGGAGAAGGTGGCAAAGAGCCCTAGGGTTAGAGGCAGATGTTTGGAATTTAGCGTGGTAGAAAGTGGCTTTAGCAGCAGAGACAGAGGAGGAAAATGTAGAGAGGAGGGAGGAAAGGATGCCAGGTCCGCAGAGAGGCGAAGTTTTCCTCCATTTCCGCTCGCTGCCCGGAGCTGTTCTGTGAGCTCGCAATGAGTCATCGAGCCACGGAGCGGAGGGAGGACCGAGCCGGCCTGGAGATAGGGGACATAGGAGAGTCAAGGGATGCAGAGGGAGGAGAGGAGGGTTGAGGAGGCAGAATCAGGAGATAGGTGGGAGAAGGTTTGAGCGGAGGGAAGAGATGATAGGATGGAAGAGGAGAGAGAAGGGGGGAGAGAGAGCGGAAGGTTGGGACGGCGTGATACCATCCGAGTAGGGGCAGTGTGGGAGAGTGTTGGGATGAGAGCGAGAGGGAAAAGGGGATACAAGGCAGTGGTCGGAGACTTGGAGGGGAGTTGCAGTGAGGTTAGTGGAAGAACAGCATCTAGTAAAGATGAGGCCGAGCGATTGCCCGCCTTGTGAGTAGGGGGGAAGGTGAGAGGGTGAGGTCAAAAGAGGAGAGGAGTGGAAAGAAGGAGGCAGAGAGGAAAGAGTCAAAGGTAGACGTGGGGAGGTTAAAGTCGCCCAGAACTGTGAGAGGTGAGTCAGTCCTCAGGAAAGGAGCTTATCAAGGCATCAAGCTCACATGAATCCTCCGAGGGAACCTGGAGGGCGATAAATGATAAGGATGTTAAGCTTGAAAGGGCTAGTAACTGTGACAGCATGGAATTCAAAGGAGGCGATAGACAGATGGGTAAGGGGAAAGAGAGAATGACCACTTGGGAGAGATGAGGATCTCCGTGCCACCACCCCGCTGACCAGACGCTCTTCGGGTGTGCGAGAACACGTGGGCGGACGCAAGAGAGAGCAGTAGGAGTAGCAGTGTTGTCTGTGGTGATCCATGTTTCTCCGTCAGTGCCAAGAAGTCGAGGGACTGGAGGAGGCATAGGCTGAGATGAACTTGCCTTGTTGGACCGCAGATTGGCAGTTCCAGAGGCTACCGGAGACCTGGAACTCCACGTGGGTCGTCTTGGGACCACCCAGAGCAGGGTGGCCAAGGCCACGCGTGTGAGCGTTTGTATGGTCTGTGCAGAGAGGAGAGAACAGGGATAAAACAGACACATAGTTGACAGGCTACAGAAGAGGCTACGCTAATGCAAAGGAGATTGGAATGACAAGTGACTACACGTCTCAATGTTCAGAAAGTTAAGCTACGTAGCAAGAATCTTATTGACAAAATGATTAAAATGATACAGTACTGCTGAAGTAGGCCAGCTGGCAGTGGGTGCGTTGTTGACACTACACTAATCAAGTCGTTCCGTTGAGTGTAATAGTTTCTGCAGTGTTGCTATTCGGGGGCTAGCAGGCTAGCTAGCAGTGTTGTTTACGTTACGTTGCGTTAAAAGAACGACAATAGATGGCTGCGAACCTAGAAAATCGCTCTAGACTACCACAATTATCTTTGATACAAAGACGGCTATGTAGCTAGCTAGCTAGCTACGATCAAACAAATCAAACCGCTTGTACTGTAATGAAATGAAGTGAAAAAGTGATACAACCTCTGAATGCGACGGGTAGTTGAGTTCTATACAGAAGACGCTGGCTAATTGGCTAGCTGTTGGCTAGCTAGCAGAGTGGCTAGCTAGCAGAGTCACTACGTTATGACCTACAACAGGCTGGCTAGCTAACTCGGTAAATTAAGATAATCACTCTAAGACTACACACTCTAAACCTAAACAACACAATTATCTTGGATACGATGATACGATGATACGAAGACAGCAAAGACAGCTATGTAGGTAGCTAACACTAAACTAATCAAGTCGCTCAGTTGAGTGTAATAGTAATAGTTTCTCAGTGCAGCTAATCAGTGGACGTTAGCTAGCTGGCTAGTGAAGACTAATGCTAGATTCAAGTAAATACGATAATTACGCACTATCTTTGATACAAAGACGGCATATGGTAGCTAGCTGAAGAAATTGCTAAGATAAGACAAATCAAACCGT
>NW_025758507.1:0-5128 GCF_021184085.1 Oncorhynchus gorbuscha | reverse complement strand
CCAGCTGGAGTAGTTGGTGACCATGTCAAGGCCATCAGTTTTCATCAAAATAAGCCCATGTAATAAAGAACCTGGCTCTGAGAAGATTTTCCCCTGGAAGCTAGTCTCAACTCTTTCAATATCATCAAACACCTCACTATGCTGTTTAATATCTCTTTCGCGTGTTGTAGTTGAATATAAACAAGATCAAATGTATATTCACTCTGTTATACCACTGAATCTATAGGTTTGGTGGTAAATCCAGTACACACATCCATGTCAGTAAATAGATGTGTTGTGTCCTTACCCAATGGGGCGCAATAGTAACTTAAAATGTCTAATCAAAATGTACAAGTGGAAACCACATCCTTTAATGCTTCATGGTTAGGAATTGGCTTCCCACAAACATGTTGTATGACAGTATGTGCAGCACAAACAAATGCCCTGGCTCTACATTAGTGGGATGATATTCAAAGTGGCCATAGATTGCTTTTCTAAGCATGACTTGGTGCCTGACTGCATGATCTCATTGACTGTTTTGTCAACGCACATGGAATGTTTTGGAAAATACAGTATTGCACTTGCTTTTGTCTCACTTCGACCAGCCCTGCCAACTGAACTACAGTGGCTTGCGAAAGTATTCACCCCTCTTGACATTTTTCCTATTTTGTTGCCTTACAACCTGGGATTAAAATATATATTTTTTTGGGGGGGTTGTATCATTTTATTTATACAACATGGCTACCACTTCGCAGATGTTTTTTTTGTGTGAAACAAACAAGAAATAAGACATAAAAAACAGAAAACTTGAGCGTGCATAACTGTTCCCCCAAGTCAGTACTTTGTAGATCCACCTTTTGCAGCAATTCCAGCTGCATGTCTCTTGGGGTATATGTCTCTATAAGCTTGGCACTGGGATTTTTGCCCATTCTTCAACAAAAAAACTGCTCCAGCTCCTTCAAGTTGGATGGGTTCCGCTGGTGTATAACAATCTTTAAGTCATACCACAGATTCTCAATTGGATTAAGGTCTGGGCTTTGACTAGGCCATTCCAAGACATTTAAATGTTTCCCTTAAACCACTCAAGTGTTGCTTTAGGGGTATGCTTAGGGTCATTGTCCTGCTGGAAGGTGAACCTCCATTCCAGTCTCAAATCTCTGGAAGACTGTAACATGTTTCCCTCAAGAATTCTGTGTCGCTGTTCACCAGCTGTGTTTGGATAGATTCAGTTCTCCACCCACTGGTGTTGTAACAAGACTCGGGTGTTCGGGTGCCATGCGTTTTCCTTGATGGCCAAAAAGCTCAATTTTAGTCTTATCTAACCAGAGTACCGTCTTCCATATGTTTGGGAGTCTCCCACATACATTTTGGTGAACACCAAACGCGTTTGATTATTTTATTTCTTTAAGCAATGACTTTTTTCTGGCCACTCTTCCATAAAGCACAGTTCTGTGGAGTGCACAGCATAAAGTGGTCCTATGGACAGATACTCCAATCTCCACTGTGGAGCTTTGCAGCTCCTTCAGGGTTATGGTTGGTTTCTTTGTCGCCTCAGATTAATGCCCTTCTTGCCTGGTCAGTGAGTTTTGGTGGGCGGCCCTCTATTGGCAGGTTTGTTGTGGTGCCACATTCCTTCCATTTTTTAATAATGGATTCAAAGGTACTCTGTGGGATGTTCAAAGTTTCAAATATTTTTTTATAACCCAACCCTGATCTGTACTTCTCCACAACTTTGTCCTTGACCTGTTTGGAGAACTCATTGGTCTCGTGGTGCCGCTTGCTTGGTGGTGCCCGTTGCTCAGTGGTGTTGCAGACTCTGGGGCCTTTCAGAACAGGTGTATACATACTGAGATCATATGACAGATCATGTGACACTTAGATTGCACATAGGTGGACTTGATTTAACTAATTATGTGACTTCTGAAGGTAAGGACCAGATTTTATTTAGGAGCATCATAGAAATGGCGGTGAATACATTATTTTTTAGATAAAAAAATTAAAAAAAGTAATTTTTTCCATTTCAATTCATCTATGAATTGGACCACCAGAGGGCAGGCTGGGCTCACGGATAGTAGCCCAACAAGGCATGTGAGACAAGGTAACCAGAGGCAATTAAGCACAGCTGACGGTACTAATGACATATTCTCTTTCCCCTATAAGAGAGAGGATGGAACCAGCAGGGAAAGGGAAGAAAAACTATCTCTGTAGAATGGAGAGGGGAGCTATCGAAGAAGAGCCATTAAGACGGTGACAAATCGGTGATTATTATTATAGTTTAAGGATAATCATCTTGTGTTCCTGTTTCATCTAAAGAAGAATATGTATGTTGTTCCTTGGGAGATTCTCATTGATTGTGTTGGAGTGTTTGTATTGTCAGAAATCTCTTAATAGAGAACTGTGTTCAATCAAGAGAACCTAATCCTGACTCGTTTATTCCACCTTTCCACTTTAGAGTGACACCAAATTGCTTGGTCCACTCACATTGGTGGAGAATGTGGGCATTAGGTGAACGAGTGACACTAGGATAAGTGAGTAAATCAATTCTTCCAGTAGACACAGAGGAACCATTCAAGAACGATGGACAATGCCCTACTACAACAGTTGATCACGGCACAGCAGACAACCATAGAACTCCTGCAACAACAGCTGAGTTGGCGAGAAGAACCTAGAGTTAAGCCAAGAGCGGCTGGTCACCCCTCTTACCTCGTCCAAACCCCCTCCGGAGGTGGGAGAAGTCATCCCCCACACAGCAGGGTCGGTGTTATAAATGTCCGTCTCCAAACCATTATGCCCCACAATGTCCTAGCAAGGACGAGTCCATGGTCATGGAGTCATCGCTGCCCATCCCCACACATCCCGGTTCGAGAGGGCAGGATCAACACTGTTGGTTAGCAAAAATAACCCCAGCCCCAGAGATTCCGGTTCGAGTAGAAGGACAAGATGTAGTAGCCATTCTCGACTTGAGAAGCATGGTTATGTTAGTAGAGGAGCGGATGGTGACCTCCGCAACACTGCTACCAGATGAAGTAGCCGTGTCCTGTATCCCTGGAAACACCCACTATTACCCCACCGTGAATCTGTCTATTCTCACTCCGAAAGGAGACTGTCCCCTATATAAAAGAGCTTTGGCAGATGACGTTGTGGTTATGCACGGGAAGAAGGGGGACAGGGAAGAAAAAAACAAGCCCGAGGTAGTAGTCCTACAAGGAGACGTAGCCTCGTCCTCCTCCTCTGGAGCAGAGGACAAAATAGCGACCCAACGTTTGCGACAGATATTCCAGGAAACCACCGATGAAGGGTTATACACGACGCAGGAAGGAAGGAGCAACCAGGCGCTAAGGGATATATTTGAAGCCCCATCTGAGGAGGGAACCTGGAAGGGATACTCCTCGGTCAACCTCCACACCCCTCTACCGAGGTCGACCTGCACCAGGACTTAAAGGGACAGTTCGGCACCTCGCAGCATAGAGACACAGACCTAAGGGAGGCCATGAGGAAGGTGAAGGTGATCGATGGGAGAAACGTTGACGGATCAGGTGAGCCCCCTCTTCCTTACTATGCAATCAGGCGGGGTCTCTTATATTGGGTCGTGCAATGAAAGGGGGAAAACCAGGAATTATTAATGGTGCCTAGACCATACAGAGATACATTTACATTACATTACATTTAAGTCATTTAGCAGACGCTCTTATCCAGAGCGACTTACAAATTGGTGCATTCACCTTATGACATCCAGTGGAACAGCCACTTTGCAATAGTGCATCTAAATCTTTTAAGGGGGGGGGGGGTGAGAAGGATTACTTTATCCTATCCTAGGTATTCCTTAAAGAGGTGGGGTTTCAGGTGTCTCCGGAAGGTGGTGATTGACTCCGCTGTCCTGGCGTCGTGAGGGAGTTTGTTCCACCATTGGGGAGCCAGAGCAGCGAACAGTTTTGACTGGGCTGAGCGGGAACTGTACTTCCTCAGTGGTAGGGAGGCGAGCAGGCCAGAGGTGGATGAACGCAGTGCCCTTATTTGGGTGTAGGGCCTGATCAGAGCCTGGAGGTACTGAGGTGCCGTTCCCCTCACAGCTCCGTAGGCAAGCACCATGGTCTTGTAGCGGATGCGAGCTTCAACTGGAAGCCAGTGGAGAGAGCGGAGGAGCGGGGTGACGTGAGAGAACTTGGGAAGGTTGAACACTAGACGGGCTGCGGCGTTCTGGATGAGTTGTAGGGGTTTAATGGCACAGGCAGGGAGCCCAGCCAACAGCGAGTTGCAGTAATCCAGACGGGAGATGACAAGTGCCTGGATTAGGACCTGCGCCGCTTCCTGTGTGAGGCAGGGTCGTACTCTGCGGATGTTGTAGAGCATGAACCTACAGGAACGGGCCACCGCCTTGATGTTAGTTGAGAACGACAGGGTGTTGTCCAGGATCACGCCAAGGTTCTTAGCGCTCTGGGAGGACAGATAGATAGATAGGGATAGAGTCTTACAGTTAGCCCATTACCACGTCCTAGGAGGACACCTGGCACGGGACAAGACTATCAACAGAATCATGCAGAGATTCTATTGGCCCCATGTCACCTGGGATGAGGCCAGGTATTGCAGGACGTGTGATCAATGTCAGCGTACAGCTCCACGGCCACACCTACGTAACCTTTTGATTCCTCTCCCCGTCATAGAGACCGGGGAGGCAGGGTAGCCTAGTGGTTAGAGCGTTGGACTAGTAACCGGAAGGTTGCAAGTTCAAACGCCCTAGCTGACAAAGGTACAAATCTGTCTTACTGCCCCTGAACAGGCAGTTAACCCACTCTTCCTAGGCCATCATTGAAAATAAGAATTTGTTCTTAACTGACTTGCCTGGTTAAATAAAGGTAAAATATATATATTCTTTTAAAGACCCCCTTTGAACGCATAGCTATGGACCTCGTGGGACCCCTCTCAAAATCCACCAGAGGACACGAATACATCCTAGTGGTCGCAGATTACGCTACCATGTTCCGAAAGGCCATACCCCTGTGTAACATGTCGTCAAAGGGAATTGCTAAGGAATTGTTCATGATGTTCTCTCGGGTGGGCCTTCCCAAAACGATCTTAACCGATCAGGGAACCCCTTTCAAGTCCCGCTTGCTGAAGGACTAGTGTCGGTTATATCAGGTTCAACAGATTC
>NW_025758506.1:0-5129 GCF_021184085.1 Oncorhynchus gorbuscha | reverse complement strand
TTTTTAGGTCTGCTCTCTCTTTTCTCTCCCTTCCTCTCTCTCTTCTCTATCGTTCGTTCCTGCTCCTGTGCTGTTCTTATTCCCTAATCAATCATTTAGTCTTCCCACACCTGTTCCCTATCTTTTCCCTGATTAGAGTCCCTATTTCTCCCCTTGTTTTCCGTTTCTGCCCTGTCGGATCCTTGTCTATTGTTCACCGTGCTGTGTCTGTGTATCGCCCTGTCGTGTCGTGTTTCCTCAGATGCTGCGTGGTGAGCAGGTGTCTGAGTCTGCTACGCTCAAGTGCCTTCCCGAGGCAACCTGCAGTTCATGATCGAGTCTCCAGTCTGTTCTCGTCATTACGAGTGGAATTGTGCTTTATGATTGTATATTTACTTTACTGGATTAAAGACTCTGTTTTCGCCAAGTCGCTTTTGGGTCCTCATTCACCTGCATAACAGAAGGATCCGACCAAAGAATGGACCCAGCGACTACAGACGCCGTAACACTGCCGTCGAGATCCAAGGAGCCATGCTCGGCAGACACGAGCAGGAATTGTCTGCTGCTCGCCATGCCGTGGAGAACCTGGCCGCTCAGGTTTCCGACCTCTCTGGACAGTTCCAGAGTCTTCGTCTCGTGCCACCTGTTACTTCCTGGCCTGCCGAGCCTCCGGAACCTAGGGTTAATAACCCACCTTGCTACTCCGGGCAGCCCACGGAGTGCCGCTCCTTTCTCACCCAGTGTGATATTGTGTTCTCTCTCCAACCCAACACATACTCTAGAGAGAGAGCTCGGGTTGCTTACGTCATTTCACTCCTTACTGGCCGGGCTCGAGAGTGGGGCACAGCTATCTGGGAGGCAAGGGCTGATTGCTCTAACAATTACCAGAACTTTAAAGAGGAGATGATTCGGGTTTTTGACCGTTCAGTTTTTGGTAGGAGGCTTCTAGGGCCCTGGCTTCCCTATGCCAAGGTGATCGATCCATAACGGATTACTCTATTGAGTTTCGCACTCTTGCTGCCTCTAGTGAGTGGAACGAGCCGGCGCTGCTCGCTCGTTTTCTGAGGGACTCCACGCAGTGGTTAAAGATGAGATTCTCTCCCGGGAGGTTCCTTCAAGTGTGGACTCTTTGATTGCTCTCGCCATCCGCATAGAACGACGGGTAGATCTTCGTCACCAGGCTCGTGGTAGAGAGCTCGGTCAACGGTGTTTCCCTGCTCCGCATCGCAACCATCTCCCTCCTCTGGCTCAGAGACTGAGCCCATGCAGCTGGGAGGTATTCGCATCTCGACTAAGGAGAGGGAACGGAGGATCACCAACCGCCTGTGCCTCTATTGCGGACTTGCTGGACATTTTGTTAATTCATGTCCAGTAAAAGCCAGAGCTCATCAGTAAGCGGAGGGCTACTGGTGAGCGCTACTACTCAGGTCTCTCCATCTAGATCCTGTACTATTTTGTCGGTCCATCTACGCTGGACCGGTTCGGGTGCTACATGCAGTGCCTTGATAGACTCTGGGGCTGAGGGTTGTTTCATGGACGAAGCATGGGCTCGGAAACATGACATTCCTTTCAGACAGTTAGACAAGCCTACGCCCATGTTCGCCTTAGATGGTAGTCATCTTCCCAGTATCAGATTTGAGACACTACCTTTAACCCTCACAGTATCTGGTAACCACAGTGAGACTATTTCTTTTTTGATTTTTCGTTCACCTTTTACACCTGTTGTTTTGGGTCATCCCTGGCTAGTATGTCATAATCCTTCTATTAATTGGTCTAGTAATTCTATCCTATCCTGGAACGTTTCTTGTCATGTGAAGTGTTTAATGTCTGCCATCCCTCCCATTTCTTCTGTCCCCACTTCTCAGGAGGAACCTGGCGATTTGACAGGAGTGCCGGAGGAATATCATGATCTGCGCACGGTCTTCAGTCGGTCCCGAGCCAACTCCCTTCCTCCTCACCGGTCGTATGATTGTAGTATTGATCTCCTTCCGGGGACCACTCCTCCTCGGGGTAGACTATACTCTCTGTCGGCTCCCGAACGTAAGGCTCTCGAGGATTATTTATCTGTGTCTCTTGACGCCGGTACCATAGTGCCTTCTTCCTCTCCGGCCGGGGCGGGGTTTTTTTGTTAAGAAAAAGGACGGTACTCTGCGCCCTGCGTGATTATCGAGGGCTGAATGACATAACGGTTAAGAATCGTTATCCGCTTCCCTTATGTCATCAGCCTTCGAGATTCTGCAGGGAGCCAGGTGCTTTACTAAGTTGGACCTTCGTAACGCTTACCATCTCGTGCGCATCAGAGAGGGGGACGAGTGGAAAACGGCGTTTAACACCCGTTAGGGCATTTTGAGTACCGGGTTCTGCCGTTTGGTCTCGCCAATGCGCCAGCTGTTTTTCAGGCATTAGTTAATGATGTTCTGAGAGACATGCTGAACATCTTTGTTTTTGTCTATCTTGACGATATCCTGATTTTTTCACCGTCACTCGAGATTCATGTTCAGCACGTTCGACGTGTTCTACAGCGCCTTTTAGAGAATTGTCTCTACGTGAAGGCTGAGAAGTGCTCTTTCATGTCTCCTCCGTTACTTTTCTCGGTTCCGTTATTTCCGCTGAAGGCATTCAGATGGATTCCGCTAAGGTCCAAGCTGTCAGTGATTGGCCCGCTCCAAGGTCACGTGTCGAGTTGCAGCGCTTTCTAGGTTTCGCTAATTTCTATCGGCGTTTCATTCGTAATTTCGGTCAAGTTGCTGCCCCTCTCACAGCTCTTACTTCTGTCAAGACGTGTTTTAAGTGGTCCGGTTCCGCCCAGGGAGCTTTTGATCTTCTAAAAGAACGCTTTACGTCCGCTCCTATCCTCGTTACTCCTGACGTCACTAGACAATTCATTGTCGAGGTTGACGCTTCAGAGGTAGGCGTGGGAGCCATTCTATCCCAGCGCTTCCAGTCTGACGATAAGGTTCATCCTTGCGCTTATTTTTCTCATCGCCTGTCGCCATCTGAACGCAACTATGATGTGGGTAAATCAAGAACTGCTCGCCATCCGCTTAGCCCTAGGCGAATGGCGACAGTGGTTGGAGGGGGCGACTGCCTTTTGTCGTTTGGACAGACCATAAGAACCTTGAGTACATCCGTTCTGCCAAACGACTTAATGCCCGCCAAGCTCGTTGGGCGTTGTTTTTCGCTCGTTTCGAGTTTGTGATTTCTTACCGTCCGGGTAGCAAGAACACCAAGCCTGATGCCTTATCCCGTCTGTTTAGTTCTTCTGTGGCTTCTACTGATCCCGAGGGGATTCTTCCTTATGGGCGTGTTGTCGGGTTGACAGTCTGGGGAATTGAAAGACAGGTTAAGCAAGCACTCACGCACACTGCGCGCCGCCGCGCTTGTCCTAGTAACCTCCTTTTCGCTCCTGTTTCCACTCGTCTGGCTGTTCTTCAGTGGGCTCACTCTGCCAAGTTAGCTGGTCATCCCGGTGTTCGAGGCACTCTTGCGTCTATTCGCCAGCGCTTTTGGTGGCCGACTCAGGAGCGTGACACGCGCCGCTTCGTGGCTGCTTGTTCGGACTGCGCGCAGACTAAGTCAGGTAACTCTCCTCCTGCCGGTCGCCTCAGACCGCTCCCCATTCCTTCTCGACCATGGTCTCACATCGCCCTAGACTTCATTACCGGTCTGCCTTTGTCTGCGGGGAAGACTGTGATTCTTACGGTTGTCGATAGGTTCTCTAAGGCGGCACATTTCATTCCCCTCGCTAAACTTCCTTCCGCTAAGGAGACGGCACAAATCATCATCGAGAATGTGTTCAGAATTCATGGCCTCCCGTTAGACGCCGTTTCAGACAGAGGCCCGCAATTCACGCCACAGTTTTGGAGGGAGTTCTGTCGCTTGATTGGTGCGTCCGTCAGTCTCTCTTCCGGGTTTCATCCCCAGTCTAACGGTCAAGCAGAGAGGGCCAATCAGACGATTGGTCGCATACTACGCAGCCTTTCTTTCAGAAACCCTGCGTCTTGGGCAGAACAGCTCCCTGGGCAGAATACGCCACAACTCGCTTCCTTCGTCTGCTACCGGGTTATCTCCGTTTCAGAGTAGTCTGGGTTACCAGCCTCCTCTGTTCTCATCCCAGCTTGCCGAGTCCAGCGTTCCTCCGCTCAAGCGTTTGTCCAACGTTGTGAGCGCACCTGGAGGAGGGTGAGGTCTGCACTTTGCCGTTACAGGGCACAGACTGTGAGAGCCGCCAATAAACGCAGGATTAAGAGTCCAAGGTATTGTTGCGGCCAGAGAGTGTGGCTTTCCACTCGCAACCTTCCTCTTACGACAGCTTCTCGTAAGTTGACTCCGCGGTTCATTGGTCCGTTCCGTGTCTCCCAGGTCGTCAATCCTGTCGCTGTGCGATTGCTTCTTCCGCGACATCTTCGTCGCGTCCATCCTGTCTTCCATGTCTCCTGTGTCAAGCCCTTTCTTCGCACCCCCGTTCGTCTTCCCTCCCCCTCCCGTCCTTGTCGAGAGCGCACCTATTTACAAGGTACATAAGATCATGGACATGCGTTCGGGACGGGGTCACCAATACTTAGTGGATTGGGAGGGTTACGGTCCTGAGGAGAGGAGTTGGGTTCCGTCTCGGGACGTGCTGGACCGTTCACTTATTGATGATTTCCTCCGTTGCCGCCAGGATTCCTCTCGAGTGCGCCAGGAGGCGCCGGTGAGTGGGGGGTACTGTCATGTTGTCTTATATTGTCTTGTCATTTTGCTTTTCCCCTCTGTTCGTTTTCCCTGCTGGTCTTTTTTAGGTTCGTTCCCCTTTTTCTCTCTCCCTTCCTCTCTCTCTTCTCTATCGTCCGTTCCTGCTCCCAGCTGTTCCTATTCCCCTAATCAATCATTTAGTCTTCCCACACCTGTTCCCTATCTTTTCCCTGATTAGAGTCCCTATTTCTCCCCTTGTTTTCCGTTTCTGCCCTGTCGGATCCTTGTCTATTGTTCACCGTGCTGTGTCTGTGTATCGCCCTGTCGTGTCGTGTTTCCCTCAGATGCTGCGTGGTGAGCAGGTGTCTGAGTCTGCTACGCTCAAGTGCCTTCCCGAGGCAACCTGCAGTTCATGATCGAGTCTCCAGTCTGTTCTCGTCATTACGAGTGGAATTGTGCTTTATGATTGTATATTT
>NW_025758505.1:0-5129 GCF_021184085.1 Oncorhynchus gorbuscha | reverse complement strand
GTGCTTGTAACGCCAGGGTAGTGGGTTCGATTCCGGGACCACCTATACGTAGAATGTATGCACACATGACTGTAAGTCGCTTTTGATAAAAGCGTCTGCTAAATGGCATATATTATTATTATATAATGCAGAGGATTTTCTCAAGGTTACTGTTGACGCATATTCTGCGGTAGTTATTGGGGTCAAATGTGTCTCCACTTTTGAGGATTGGGGTGATCAGTCCTTGGTTCCAAATAATGGGGAAGATGCCATAGCTAAGGATGATTTTAAAGAGTTTTAGTATAGCCAAGGGTTTTTATTTTGTCCTGTAACTCATTCAAGGTAATTGGAGAATCCAGTGGGTTCTGGTAGTCTTTAAAGGTTGATTCTAAGATCTGTATTTGATGATGTATATGTTTTTGCTCTTTCTTCTTTGTTATAGAGCCAAAAAAATTGGAGAAGTGGTTATCTGGCTAGCTTTCTCTCCGGCTGTCTCCCACTCTGTCCGGCTGTCTCCCACTCTGTCCGGCTGTCTCCTACTCTCTCTCTCTCTCTCTCTGGTTGTCTCCCACTCTCCGGCTGTCTTCCACTCTCTGACTGTCTCCCACTCTCTGGCTGGCCCTCTCTCCGGCTGTCTCCCACTCTCTGGATGTCTTTCTCTCTGGATGTCTCTCTCTCTGGATGTCTCTCTCTCTGGATGTCTCTCTCTCTGGATGTCTCTCTCTGGATGTCTCTCTCTCTGGATGTCCCTCTTTCTGGATGTCCCTCTTTCTGGATGTCCCTCTTTCTGGATGTCCCTCTTTCTGGATGTCTCTCTCTCTGGATGTCTTTCTCTCTGGATGTCCCTCTTTCTGGATGTCTCTCTTTCTGGATGTCCCTCTTTCTGGATGTCTCTCTCTCTCTGGATGTCTCTCTCTCTGGATGTCTTTCTCTCTGGATGTCTTTCTCTCTGGATGTCTCTCTCTCTGGATGTCTCTCTCTCTGGATGTCTCTCTCTCTCTGGATGTCTCTCTCTCTGGATGTCTTTCTCTCTGGATGTCCCTCTTTCTGGATGTCTCTCTTTCTGGATGTCCCTCTTTCTGGATGTCTCTCTCTCTCTGGATGTCCCTCTTTCTGGATGTCTCTCTCTCTCTGGATGTCTCTCTCTCTGGATGTCTTTATCTCTGGATGTCTTTATCTCTGGATGTCCCTCTCTCTGGATGTCCTTCTCTCTGGATGTCCTTCTCTCTGGATGTCTTTATCTCTGGATGTCTCTCTCTCTGGATGTCCCTCTCTCCAGATGTCTTTCTCTCTGGCACACCTGTATTTTGGGTGTTTCTCCCATTCTTCTCTGCAGATCCTCTCAAGCTCTTTCAGGTTGGACAGGGAGCGTTGCAGCACTGCTATTTTCAGTTTTCTCCAGAGATGTTTGATCGGGTTCAAGTCCGGGCTCTGGCTGGGCCACTCAAGGATATTCAGAGACTTGTATATATATATATGCCATTTAGCCATTTAGCAGACGCTTTTATCCAAAGCGACTTACAGTCATGTGTGCATACATTCTACGTATGGGTGGTCCCGGGGATCGAACCCACTACCCTGGCGTTACAAGCGCCATGCTCTACCAACTGAAGCCACTCCTACATTGTCAGACAGAGCCCAGACTTTAAACTGATCTAACATCTCTGGAGAGCCCTGAAAATAGCTGGGCAGCAGCATACAAGTTGAGGCAGCAAACTTTATGAAAATTAATATTTGTGCCATTCTCAAAACTTTTGGCCACGACTGTACATACATACATATATATACACTACCATTCAAAAGTTTGGGGTCACTTAGAAATATTCTTGTTTTTAAAGAAACACGTTTTTTTCCCCATTAAAATAACATCAAATTGATCAGAAATACAGACAGTGTAGACATTGTAAATGTTGTAAATGACTATTGTAGCTGGAAATGGCTGATTTCTTTTATGGAATATCTACATAGGTGTACAGAGGCCATTGTGTTAGCTAATCCAAGTTTATCATTTTAAAAGGCTAATTGATCATTAGAAAACCCTTTTGAAATTATGTTAGCACAGCTGAAAACTGTTGTTCGGAATAAAGAAGCAATAGAACTGGCCTTTGTTAGACTAGGTGAGTATCTGGAGCATCAGCATTTGTTGGTTTGATTACAGGCTCAAAATGGCCAGAAACAAAGACCTTTCTTCTGTAACTCGTCAGTCTATTCTTGTTCTGAGAAATGAAGGCTATTCCATGCGAGAAATTGCCAAGAAACTGAAGATCTCGTACTACTCCCTTCACAGAACAGCGCAAACTGGCCCTAACCAGAATAGAAAGAGGAGTGGGAGGCCCCAATGCACAACTGAGCAAGAGGACAAGTACATTAGAGTCTCTAGTTTGAGAAACAGATGCCTCGCAAGTCCTCAACTGGCAGCTTCATTAAATTGTACCCACAAAGCACCAGTCTCAACGTCAACAGTGAAAAGGCAAGTCCGGGATGCTGGCCTTCTAAGCAGAATGGCAAAGAAAAAGCCATATCTCAGACTGGCCAATAAAAAGAAAAGATTAAGATGGGCAAAAGAACAGCCACTGGACAGAGGTACTCCACCAGCTACAATAGTCATTTACAACATTAACAATGTCTACACTGTATTTCTGATCAATTTGATGTTATTTTAATGGACAAAAATGTGCTTATCTTTCAAAAACAAGGACATTTCTAAGTGACCCCAAACTTTTGAACGGTAGTGTATATATCCCCAAAAATATATATGGGGTTTGGAAATGATGCAGACAATTACATTGATGGAAGCCACAGTCTATCTGCAGTATGAAAGCTTTTTTCCCCCTAATAGAAAAGGAACAACAAATTAAAAGAGTGTCTAATACTCATGTTGTCATGTTCTGTGTCTTAGTTTCTTTTTTAATGTCTTTGTGTTTGGTTGGTCAGGGCGTGAGTTGGGGTGGGTTGTCTATGTTCTTTTTGTTTGGCCTAGTATGGTTCTCAATCAGAGGCAGGTGTCGTTCGTTGTCTCTGATTGAGAATCATACTTAGGTAGCCTTTTCCCACCTGTGTTTTGTGGGTGATTATTTTTCTGTGTCAGTGTTTGTTCCACACGGGACTGTGTTGGTTTTCATTTATTTCTCTTGTTCCTTTTGTTTTCTGTGTCCAGTGATATTTCATTAAAATATATTATGGACACTTACCATGCTGCATTTTGGTCCTCTTCTCCTTCACCAGACGGAAACCGTTACACATGTCCCATTTAAAATGGTTACAGATCATTTTAGATATGTAGGAATTACTGTTAAAAGCTCCCGTCAGACTTGCTGAAGGAAAATATCATGCGGGAATTGGAAATCACTAAAGAATCATACTCATATCGTAAAGCTGCAAAAAGTCGGGGGTTTGGGGCTCCCTCCTTTTCAGAAATTTTATTGGGCTGCAAATATTTGTAATATCATTTTTTGGATTCAACGTCATGACTCTGTAATGCCAGAGTCGGCCATCACAGAATACAAATCCTGTATGGCCACATCGTTGTTAAGAGCTATCGTCTGCTCTCTCCTTCCAGCTCCATTCTCTACCTTCTGTAAGAATAACCTGATCAGACAAACTCTCAAGATATGGCATTACCTAAGGCTGAACCAAGATAGAGATATTATTCCCAACGTCCCTTTATTTTGTAACAATATATTTCCACCGTCCCTTACAGACAAAGATTTTGATATGTGGACATAATATGGTGTGAAATCCCTCCTTGAACTCTATCAAGATGGCACCTTTACATTCCATTTTCTAAATGCCCCTTTCTTTAGATTCTTATAAGCCAGGAGATTGGGCAAAACATTTTTACAAGGGATTTCTCACAGATATTACAGATATCAATATATATCAAAATGTTCAATATTCAAAACCAACCCAACTGCAAAGGGATCTCTATCAGCTGTGTATTACAAAATGATTAACTGTCGGCCTACAATCATTGAGATCAATTTGGGAACAGGATTTAGGAATGTCAACTAATAGCTGGGATACAATTATTTGAAAAGACCTTTCTATTTCTATATGTACCTGGCATAATGTGATACACTTCAAAGTGATACAAAAAAAGTCAGTACACAAATGCCAAGCTGGCCAAATTCCATTCCCAAAGTTGACCCCAAATATGATCGATGCTAACAAAACACTTTAACTAGGCCACTCAGGAACGTTCAATTTGGTCTTGGTAAGCAACGAGAGTGTTTATTTGTCTTGTGTTTTAGGTTATATTCCTACTGAAAGGTGAATTTGTCTCCTAGTGTCTGTTGAAAAGCACACTGACCAGGGTTTCCTCTAGGATTTTGCCTGTGCTTAGCTCTATTCGACCATTGTGATCCAGCACAATTATTCACATCACAGCACCACTCATTCTCACTGTGGGACCCAAGCTCCAGGAAAACCTTCCCTTCATCATCACCGCACCTGTACACAAAGTCATCCTCTGCCTCCCTTGCTTTCAACTCCATTACCCCACCATCTCCTGGTCAAAGATGAGAATCACCGGATTCCGGAGTACCTGCTTTACCGTACCCTGTGGTTCCAAGTCAGTAGAGGATCCTATGAGTGTCCTCCAGCCCATCAAGCGGTCCTCCCGTATCGTTGGCCCCGTGTTTTGGGACGTAGATATGGACATCTGCCAGGCTCTGGAGAGGGAACCCGCTCCTTCCACCTGCCCTCCAGAGCGCATCTACATCCCCACGTCAGAAGGAATCAGGCGGACCTCCACCGCAGTGAGAATCCCGTGTTCTATCCTGGTGATCGTATCTGGCTCTCCACCAGGAACCTTCCTCTTAGCCTGCCCTGCTGGAAACTGAGCCCCTGGTTTGTGGGGCCCATCAAGGTCCTCCGGAGGGTCAATGAGGTAACTACCGGATCTCAACCTCCTTTCATGTTTCCCTCCTCAGGCCGGGGGTTCCTGGTCCCCTGGATGATGACATCCCCCGTGACACCCCTCCGTCTCCCCTGGACAAATTAAGGAGACCGTCGCCTATGCAGCATTGCTTCGGTTTTCATGTCCAGACATTTCTCTTGTTTTTGTAACACTCCATGTTCGTTATTATTAAACTCAACATCTGCACCTGCTTTCTGACTCCCTGTGTATTCTTTACAACTTTGGTGTCAAG
>NW_025758504.1:0-5130 GCF_021184085.1 Oncorhynchus gorbuscha | reverse complement strand
AGTAGTAGTGTTGTAATAGTATAGTAATCAGTATTGTAATAGTACAGTAGTAGTGTTAGTAATAGTACAGTAGTAGTGTTGTAATAGTACAGTAGTAGTGTTGTAATAGTACAGTAGTAGTGTTGTAATAGTACAGTAGTAGTGTTGTAATAGTACAGTAGTAGTGTTGTAATAGTACAGTAGTAGTGTTGTAATAGTACAGTAGTAGTGTTGTAATAGTACAGTAGTAGTGTTGTAATAGTACAGTAGTAGTGTTGTAATAGTACAGTAGTAGTGTTGTAATAGTACAGTAGTAGTGTTGTAATAGTACAGTAGTAGTGTTGTAATAGTACAGTAGTAGTGTTGTAATAGTACAGTAGTAGTGTTGTAATAGTACAGTAGTAGTGTTGTAATAGTACAGTAGTAGTGTTGTAATAGTACAGTAGTAGTGTTGTAATAGTACAGTAGTAGTGTTGTAATAGTACAGTAGTAGTGTTGTAATAGTACAGTAGTAGTGTTGTAATAGTACAGTAGTAGTGTTGTAATAGTACAGTAGTAGTGTTGTAATAGTACAGTAGTAGTGTTGTAATAGTACAGTAGTAGTGTTGTAATAGTACAGTAGTAGTGTTGTAATAGTACAGTAGTAGTGTTGTAATAGTACAGTAGTAGTGTTGTAATAGTACAGTAGTAGTGTTGTAATAGTACAGTAGTAGTGTTGTAATAGTACAGTAGTAGTGTTGTAATAGTACAGTAGTAGTGTTGTAATAGTACAGTAGTAGTGTTGTAATAGTATAGTAATAGTACAGTAGTAGTGTTGTAATAGTATAGTAGTAGTGTAGTAATAGTATAGTAGTAGTGTAGTAATAGTATAGTAATAGTATAGTAGTAGTGTAGTAATAGTATAGTAATAGTACAGTAGTAGTGTAGAAATAGTATAGTAGTCATGTAGAAAGTATAGTAGTCATGTAGAAAGTATAGTAGTCATGTAGAAATAGTATATTAGTAGTAGTGTTGTAATAGTATAGTAATAGTACAGTAGTAGTGTAGTAATAGTATAGTAATAGTACAGTAGTAGTGTTGTAATAGTATAGTAGTCGTGTAGTAATAGTATAGTAGTCGTGTAGAAATAGTATAGTAGTCATGTAGAAATAGTATAGTAGTCATGTAGAAATAGTATAGTAGTCATGTAGAAATAGTATAGTAGTAGTAGTGTTGTAATAGTATAGTAATAGTACAGTAGTAGTGTTGTAATAGTATAGTAATAGTACAGTAGTAGTATAGTAATAGTATAGTAATAGTACAGTAGTAGTGTTGTAATAGTATAGTAGTCATGTAGAAATAGTATAGTAGTAGTGTAGAAATAGTATAGTAGTAGTGTAGAAATAGTATATTAGTAGTATAGTAACAGTATAGTAATAGTACAGTAGTAGTGTTGTAATAGTACAGTAATAGTGTTGTAATAGTACAGTAGTAGTGTTGTAATAGTACAGTAGTAGTGTTGTAATAGTACAGTAGTAGTGTTGTAATAGTACAGTAGTAGTGTTGTAATAGTATAGTAATAGTACAGTAGTGGTGTTGTAATAGTACAGTAGTAGTGTTGTAATAGTATAGTAGTAGTGTAGTAATAGTATAGTAGTAGTGTAGTAATAGTATAGTAATAGTATAGTAGTAGTGTAGTAATAGTATAGTAATAGTACAGTAGTAGTGTAGAAATAGTATAGTAGTCATGTAGAAAGTATAGTAGTCATGTAGAAATAGTATATTAGTAGTAGTGTTGTAATAGTATAGTAATAGTACAGTAGTAGTGTAGTAATAGTATAGTAATAGTACAGTAGTCGTGTTGTAATAGTATAGTAATAGTATAGTAGTCGTGTAGAAATAGTATAGTAGTCATGTAGAAATAGTATAGTAGTCATGTAGAAATAGTATAGTAGTCATGTAGAAATAGTATATTAGTAGTAGTGTTGTAATAGTATAGTAATAGTACAGTAGTAGTGTTGTAATAGTATAGTAATAGTACAGTAGTAGTATAGTAATAGTATAGTAATAGTACAGTAGTAGTGTTGTAATAGTATAGTAGTCATGTAGAAATAGTATAGTAGTGTAGAAATAGTATATTAGTAGTATAGTAACAGTATAGTAATAGTACAGTAGTCATGTAGAAATAGTATAGTAGTCATGTAGAAATAGTATATTAGTAGTAGTGTTGTAATAGTACAGTAGTAGTATAGTAACAGTATAGTAATAGTACAGTAGTCGTGTAGAAATAGTATAGTAGTCATGTAGAAATAGTATATTAGTAGTAGTGTAGTAATAGTATAGTAATAGTACAGTAGTAGTGTTGTAATAGTACAGTAGTCGTGTAGAAATAGTATAGTAGTCATGTAGAAATAGTATATTAGTAGTAGTGTAGTAATAGTATAGTAATAGTACAGTAGTAGTGTTGTAATAGTACAGTAGTCATGTAGAAATAGTATAGTAGTCATGTAGAAATAGTATATTAGTAGTGTAGTAATAGTATAGTAATAGTACAGTAGTAGTGTTGTAATAGTACAGTAGTCGTGTAGAAATAGTATAGTAGTCATGTAGAAAGTATATTAGTAGTAGTGTAGTAATAGTACAGTAATAGTATAGTAGTAGTATAGTAACAGTATAGTAATAGTACAGTAGTCATGTAGAAATAGTATATTAGTAGTAGTGTAGTAATAGTACAGTAGTAGTGTAGTAATAGTACAGTAGTAGTGTAGTAATAGTACAGTAGTAGTGTAGTAATAGTACAGTAGTAGTGTAGTAATAGTACAGTAGTAGTGTAGTAATAGTACAGTAGTAGTGTAGTAATAGTACAGTAGTAGTGTAGTAATAGTACAGTAGTAGTGTAGTAATAGTACAGTAGTAGTGTAGTAATAGTACAGTAGTAGTGTAGTAATAGTACAGTAGTAGTGTAGTAATAGTACAGTAGTAGTGTAGTAATAGTACAGTAGTAGTGTAGTAATAGTACAGTAGTAGTGTAGTAATAGTACAGTAGTAGTGTAGTAATAGTACAGTAGTAGTGTAGTAATAGTACAGTAGTAGTGTAGTAATAGTACAGTAGTAGTGTAGTAATAGTACAGTAGTAGTGTAGTAATAGTACAGTAGTAGTGTAGTAATAGTACAGTAGTAGTGTAGTAATAGTACAGTAGTAGTGTAGTAATAGTACAGTAGTAGTGTAGTAATAGTACAGTAGTAGTGTAGTAATAGTATAGTAATAGTACAGTAGTAGTGTAGTAATAGTATATTAGTAGTAGTGTAGTAATAGTATAGTAATAGTACAGTAGTAGTGTAGTAATAGTATAGTAATAGTACAGTAGTAGTGTAGTAATAGTATAGTAATAGTACAGTAGTAGTGTAGTAATAGTATAGTAATAGTACAGTAGTAGTATAGTAATAGTATAGTAATAGTACAGTAGTATAGTAATAGTATAGTAATAGTACAGTAGTAGTGTTGTAATAGTATAGTAATAGTATAGTAGTAGTGTTGTAATAGTACAGTAGTAGTGTTGTAATAGTGTTGTAATAGTACAGTAGTAGTGTTGTAATAGTACAGTAGTAGTGTTGTAATAGTATAGTAATAGTACAGTAGTAGTGTTGTAATAGTACAGTAGTAGTGTTGTAATAGTACAGTAGTAGTGTTGTAATAGTACAGTAGTAGTGTTGTAATAGTATAGTAATAGTACAGTAGTAGTGTTGTAATAGTACAGTAATAGTACAGTAGTAGTGTTGTAATAGTATAGTAATAGTATAGTAGTCGTGTTGTAATAGTATAGTAGTAGTATAGTAATAGTACAGTAGTAGTGTTGTAATAGTATAGTAGTAGTGTTGTAATAGTATAGTAATAGTATAGTAGTAGTGGTGTAATAGTACAGTAGTAGTGGTGTAATAGTGTAGTAATAGTACAGTAGTAGTGGTGTAATAGTGTAGTAATAGTACAGTAGTAGTGGTGTAATAGTACAGTAGTAGTGTTGTAATAGTACAGTAGTAGTGTTGTAATAGTACAGTAGTAGTGTTGTAATAGTACAGTAGTAGTGTTGTAATAGTACAGTAGTAGTGTTGTAATAGTACAGTAGTAGTGTTGTAATAGTACAGTAGTAGTGGTGTAGTAGTATAGTAATAGTATAGTAGTAGTGTAGTAATAGTATAGTAATAGTACAGTAGTAGTGTTGTAATAGTATAGTAATAGTACAGTAGTAGTGTAGTAATAGTATCTTAGTATAGTAGGTGTATAGTAGTTCTATAGTAGTAATGGTATCTTACCCTCCATAGTGTGGTGACCCCCCCTCTTTAGTGATGCTGTAGTATAGTAGTAGGTGTATAGTAGTTCTATAGTAGTAATGGTATCTTACCCTCCATAGTGTGGTGACCCCCCCTCTTTAGTGATGCTGTAGTATAGAAGTAGGTGTATAGTAGTTCTATAGTAGTAGTAGTAATGGTATCTTACCCTCCATAGTGTGGTGACCCCCCCTCTTTAGTGATGCTGTAGTATAGTAGTAGGTGTATAGTAGTTCTATAGTAGTAATAGTAATATAGTAGTAATAGTATCTTACCCTCCATAGTGTGGTGACCCCCTCTTTAGCGATGCTGTAGTATAGTAGGTGTATAGTAGTTCTATAGTAGTAGTATAGTAGGTGTATAGTAGTTCTATAGTAGTAGTATAGTAGGTGTATAGTAGGTGTATAGTAGTAATAGTAATATAGTAGTAATAGTATCTTACCCTCCATAGTGTGGTGACCCCCTCTTTAGTGATGCTGTAGTATAGTAGGTGTATAGTAGTTCTATAGTAGTTGAGTAGTAGTAATATAGTAGTAGTAATAGTATCTTACCCTCCATAGCGTGGTGACCCCCTCTTTAGTGATGCTGTAGTATAGTAGGTGTATAGTAGTTCTATAGTAGTAGAGTAGTAGTAATATAGTAGAAATAGTATCTTACCCTCCATAGTGTGGTGACACCCTCTTCTTTAGTGATTCTGGCCAGAGCATTGAACACATTAGAATATCCTCTCTTCTGGTCTGCAGGGAGACTGGGGGAGAGAAAGAGAGCGAGGGAGAGAAAGAGAGAGAGGGAGAGAAAGAGAGAGAGGGAGAGAAAGAGAGCGAGGGAGAGAAAGAGAGCGAGGGA
>NW_025758503.1:0-5132 GCF_021184085.1 Oncorhynchus gorbuscha | reverse complement strand
ATTGTACATATAAAACCGTATTTGTTAATTGAAAATTGTGAATAACTCACCACAGGTTAATGAGAAGGGTGTGCTTGAAAGGATGTACATAACTCTGCAATGTTGGATTGTATTGAGAGTCTCAGTCTTAAATCATATTCCACACAGTCTGTGCCTGTATTTAGTTTTCATGCTAGTGAGGGCTGAGAATCCACTCTCATATATCCACATTGAATATAGTTGCGGAGAGTCCCTGTAATCCTAGATTCAGATCATTCAGGCGAGGAAAACATCACCCAGATATGCCAGTCATGTGAGAAACTTCGTCATTAGGGTCAGTAAAGACACATTTAAGCTCGTTCTCAATTTTAAAAACGTGTCAATATTTTGCCCCTTGATAACCAGCGACTTCTGTATGTTGTAAAAGCGTTACATGGTCACTGCCCATATCATTGCAAAGTGCAGAAAATACACGGGACTTCAGGGGCCTTGTTTTAGCAAAGTTAACCATTTTCACTGTAGTGTCCAAAACACCTTTCAAGCTGTCAGGCATTCCCTTGGCAGCAAGAGCCTCTCAGTGGATGCTGCAGTTTACCTGTTGCGTCGGGAGCAACTGCTTGGATTCCTGCGTTACACCTCACTGTGTCTCCCTGTCATGGCTTTTGTGCCATCAGTACAGATACAAACATGAGCAGCAGCTACATTTGGCTACATACGGACCGTTAGTGGAATTCCCGTGAGAGAGTAATGGTTAATGTGATTGGGTGTTAATTATTTGACTAGACTACCTGTATTTGACATTGTGTTGTTAATTTGCTGAACACTAGATGGTTTCATTAGATTTTTGGCAGTGAAACGAGGCTACTCAGGTGAGAGAGAAAAAACTCCCAAATGTAATATAAATGGACTCTTTCAAAAAGTGAAGATTATTTTTATTTTTTACAAAAATGAATTAAAACAGTTAAATAAAATAGTAGAATACCCTGACGGCACTGTGCAGCGCCCCTGGTTTGTGAATACCTGTTCTAGGGTTAGAATAATATCTAAGGAATTCAAGAACACAATATGTAGTTCAGGGTAGTAAAAAATCCAAGAATACCAAAATATATAATGTTTTCACTTTATTAAAGTATCACATTCTGTCTTCATAGAGCACACTGCATTTCAGTTCAGAAAATAAATGCGCTTCATCAGCCGGCATGGAGACCAATTTGATCAGTCTGTCCAAAGCCACTCACATAAAATCACACCGCTTCATCTAGAAAAACAGCGACATCCATGGAAATCTGCCCAAATATATTACAGCTTAAATATACAAATATATACAGGTACATTCAATAAATAGAATATTAAACATTCTTGGGATGTTTATGGTTATTATGTAGGGCTTACCCACCCATGTTGGCAAAGTCTCACATATATGTTATACATTTAGTGTCGCATTTTGTTTGATCTTTTTAAAGAAAATGGAATGTTTTAGAGGGCATGCTTGACCAAGAGGTTTAAGGTAAGTGTTTCTATGTGATTTTTGACCTATAAAAGGAAGTAATAGAAGTACTAAAGCCATACTAACTACTCCTTGTGACCTCTATTCTTCAGAAGTCCAGTGGCCAATTAAAGAATGATCTGAACATAATCCATTTCAACAAGTTGATGAATGATCGAATTGACTGGACTAACGCCCTTAAAGTGACCAGTGCCAAACACAATAACCAAATGCACAAAGAACAAGCAGGGAATTCATCTACAATGATAATGCATATATATATATATATATATATATATATATATATATATATATATAATAGTGATTGAAAAGCTATTTACACGGGTCACTGCAATATTCAATTCAGTGAACAATGTCACCATCTTTGGTCCCTGTGATGGCGGCAATTAGTGGTTTAGGCATGACATTTAGTGACATGATTATTATAGTGTGCACACTGAATGTGGCAAAAAATAAGTGGAAGCTATGTCAATCTCTTTGAATCGGAACTACCTAGTATGGCGTTAGATGTTAATTTATTTCATTTAGTAGGTATACATAAACACAGTTGAGATGAAAGGATTAAAAAGATAATGTAGCAACGTAAGACCAAGTCAAAATCATCAAAAAAAAGCAATTGTAACACTCTCCATGATGACGGTTAATAGAAGAAAAAGCATGTAAGCCGACACCCAGCACAGTGGGATGAAGTGATTGCGGGTGGAGATGAGATGACACAGGTTGGGAGGCAGAACATACAGCACAGGTCAGAGACTAACATCCCCTATCTGCTCTCCAGTGTATTCTCCCAGGCTCCATCCAGCTTTGGCTGTGTGGTTCAGTGTGCACTCTACTCAAGTGTTGCTTCATGCAATTTTATTCTTGAAGTGGCTTCCTGCATCTTGAGTCTGTGCATCCTGAAGATAAATCCAAATCAAAAGAAGAACATGAAGAAATACGTTTTGAATCCCATCTTTGGTTATGATTGATTTTTCTATATTCAAATGACCAAAGTTTCACAAAGTTTTCTTACGTTTTCTCTTCCGGCTCATGTTGTCCTCTTTTGATTTGACAAAGACTACGTCGTCTTTTCCTCTGATGAGGTAGGCATACTCTCCATCTTTAGCGCTGAAGATCACCCTGGAGTCAGACAGTCAAGACTATCAATAAAGCCTTCTTGACGCCCTTAGCATTATAACCCCAAAGACTGGCAATGTGAAAGGCGATGTGCTGTGTCAAAGGTATTCAAATACTGTCCACAGTACTGGGGTTTAATTCATGCAATTAATTGGCGAAACCAGCAATGCTGCTGACCTTAAGGTCTGTGAATTTGAATACCCCTTCTACATATAGATATACAGCTCATCATTACTATCATAACTTACCTGGATTGAGTCTCCCCTGCCTTGACACGTATTTTGCGGATGTGGAAGTTTTTGTTGCCCCAAATGTCAGACCAGCTGAAATAGGCATCTTTCTCCCAGCGCAGCTTGACCATCAGCAGCTCCCCAACGTCCACGTCGGTGGTCAGCAGGAATGACACAGTGCTGTTGGTGTTCAGGAAGGGCCTGAGGGGTCACACGCAGATCAAAGGTGAGTGGATCAGTTCATCTTCTGTACTGTATATAGTACCCAGCTGAGGTGGGGTGGTGAGGTGACCGGGTTAATTATGAGCTACAATGTCAGTGTTTTATATTCGTAAGTTTGGATTTGTTTAAATATTATATTAAGCATTTCTGGACAACTAAGTATTGCGCAAAATGTTTTTGTATTTCCTATAATTTCCTTATTTGATTTAATATCAAACCATACATACATAGTGTAAGGTATGTCAGTCTTCTCATCATGGGTTCCGTACAGAGAGATTTTCATGGGCTGCTCAGTGTAGGCCAGTTTCTCACTGCTGAAGAAATGCACCTTCACTTGGTAATGGAAAACTGTGGAAAGAATGACAGAGACCTTCATTTAGAACCATGCCACATACAGACGAGTGTCACAGAGAAAACTGTGGAAAGAATGACAGAGACCTTCATTTAGAACCATGGCACATACAGACGAGTGTCACAGAGAAAACTGTGGAAAGAATGACAGAGACCTTCATTTAGAACAGTGGTTCTTAACCTTGTTGGAGGTACTGAACCCCACCAGTTTCATATGCGCATTCACCGAACCCTTCTTAATTGGAAAAATAAAATATTATTTTTTCAAATTCATAACATAGTTTACTGGTGCACAAAATGAACCGTGCATCAACATCACTGTGTTCAAAGAACAAAATCATCAAAACATGATTTTCACACAAAAACAAAAACATAATAATGAATATTTGCTGCAAATCAGTGTGACTTCTGCTGTTTCCTTTCAGAGACCAGTTCAGAAATGCGCAGCTTCACCTGGCAAGTGCCACTCATGTCATTTTCACAACAAAGTCTGTTCCTTTTCTTCGTTTTTATGTCCAGCATCCTCAAAGGATTGCTCGCAAAGATATGTTGTAACAAACGGTATGAAAATCGCCAGAGATTTCTTAGCAATAACAGGGTACGTTACCATTTGTTGACACCAAAACGTTGAAAGAGTTGTTGTTCTGAAGAGTTGCTGTTGAACGTGGCTCTGCTGAATTTCAATGATTTCGTCGAGGTATTCATCATTGACATCTGTTGTCTCAACACTAAACGTGAACGGCTGTCTCACCCATGCTGGATATGACTCTCTTGTAGGGAAGTATCCGTCAAGATACTTTGCAAGCTCATCTAAGTGCGTGGCAATTGCTTGCTTCAGTTCCGCAGGTACAGAAATGTCTCCGATTCCAGATACATCTTCGATCTTACTTACACAGTCGTCCAGCAGGGGAAAGTTTGCGAAGTTATTGTTCTCTGTTCGTCGTTTCCATAACAGTAGCTTTTTTTTAAGCCTTCAGGTTTTCCTCCACTTCGATGATGTTGACTCCACCGCCCTGCATCTTTTGATTGAGATGACTGAGAGCTGCGAAGATTTCAGCCATGTATGCTAAAATGAGAATGAACTCAGAATTAACTTCAGCCTCTTTTCCCATCATGATATTCGCCATCTTCAACACAGCTGGTTTTATGAGTGTTTCACCAATGGTGTGTGGTTTGCCCTGCTTTGCGATCAGGTAAGCAACTTCGTACGATGCTGTGAGGATCGGTTTGTTGATGGGTACAAAGCCGAGAACAGGCAGAGTAGCCTTTTCATCGAATCTGGCTCTCTTCACCTTGAATTCAGCGAGCGTTGTGTTCTTGTATTTTCCATCTCCATGCAGCTTAAGGAAGTGTTCTCTTAGTTTTGCCGGTGCTAGACTAGAATTGCTCAACTTAGCATTGCAAATCATGCAGTTAGGACGCTGACTCCCATCACGTTCTGTTATACATGTGAATCCATATTATACATATTCGTCTGACCACTTTATTTCTTTGCTCGACATAGTAAGTATGAAGGGATTAAAATATTAAGAAAGAAATCACAAGACGACTTCTGAGCGCACCAAATTCCCTGCAGCACAGATAGGCCAAGCGATGAAGCGTGATCACCTGCAGCCAATGATGGCGTGTCATCACAAATCATATGAGTCGGATGTGTGTCTTGACCTCCGCCGAACCCCTGAGACTGACTCACCGAACCCCTGGGGTTCGATCGAACCCAGGTTAAG
>NW_025758502.1:0-5132 GCF_021184085.1 Oncorhynchus gorbuscha | reverse complement strand
TGGTTCATCATGTTATGCTGTTTGTTTTATTCTGACCACCAGTGGTTCATCAAGTTATTCTGTTTGTTTTATTCTGACCACCAGTGGTTCATCATGTTATGCTGTTTGTTTTATTCTGACCACCAGTGGTTCATCATGTTATGCTGTTTGTTTTATTCTTATGCTGTTTGTTTTATTCTGACCGCCAGTGGTTCATCATGTTATGCTGTTTTGTTTTATTCTGACCACCAGTGGTTCATCATGTTATGCTGTTTGTTTTATTCTGACCACCAGTGGTTCATCATGTTATGCTGTTTGTTTTATTCTGACCACCAGTGATGCATCAAGTTATTCTGTTTGTTTTATTCTGACCACCAGTGGTTCATCATGTTATGCTGTTTGTTTTATTATGACCACCAGTGGTTCATCATGTTATGCTGTTTGTTTTATTCTGACCACCAGTGGTTCATCATGTTATTCTGTTTGTTTTATTCTGACCACCAGTGGTTCATCATGTTATTCTGTTTGTTTTATTCTGACCACCAGTGATGCATCAAGTTATTCTGTTTGTTTTATTCTGACCACCAGTGGTTCATCATGTTATGCTGTTTGTTTTATTCTGACCACCAGTGGTTCATCATGTTATGCTGTTTGTTTTATTCTGACCACCAGTGGTTCATCATGTTATGCTGTTTGTTTTATTCTGACCACCAGTGGTTCATCATGTTATGCTGTTTGTTTTATTCTAACCACCAGTGGTTCATCATGTTATGCTGTTTGTTTTATTCTGACCACCAGTGGTTCATCATGTTATTCTGTTTGTTTTATTCTGACCACCAGTGGTTCATCATGTTATGCTGTTTGTTTTATTCTGACCACCAGTGGTTCATCATGTTATTCTGTTTGTTTTATTCTGACCACCAGTGGTTCATCATGTTATGCTGTTTGTTTTATTCTGACCACCAGTGGTTCATCATGTTATGCTGTTTGTTTTATTCTGACCACCAGTGGTTCATCATGTTATTCTGTTTGTTTTATTCTGACCACCAGTGGTTCATCATGTTATTCTGTTTGTTTTATTCTGACCACCAGTGGTTCATCATGTTATGCTGTTTGTTTTATTCTGACCACCAGTGGTTCATCATGTTATGCTGTTTGTTTTATTCTGACCACCAGTGGTTCATCATGTTATGCTGTTTGTTTTATTCTGACCACCAGTGGTTCATCATGTTATGCTGTTTGTTTTATTCTGACCACCAGTGGTTCATCATGTTATGCTGTTTGTTTTATTCTGACCACCAGTGACTTCCTACTATGGATCCTTGCTCAAACCAAACTTTGACTCTAGCAGCACTGGGACGGCCCTTCTCCTGGGAATGCTGTATGACTGTCGCAATGATCACCTCATTCCAGGTAGCACACTTGCTCATTACTCAGTCAGTCAGTCAGTCAGTCATACCCACACAATAAAATAACTGTTAGTGTTTGTTTTGTCTCCTCTGATTACAGGCCTGACGCTGTGGGATGAGGAAGCACTCAGAAGGAACATCATTACAACAGACAAGCCTTTCACCGACTTCAAAGTCATCACATCTGACTCTACAGCTGACAAGTTCTCTGTGTTAAATGTAAACGGCTCTCTCAAAACAAGCTGTTTGGCAGGGCTGGTTAAGGTGGAGGGATCAGCAAAGTATTTGAAAGATGTTAAAGAGTCTCAGAATCAGGCGAGAGTCACACTTTGTTACACCACTACTAAGAAAACAGTCAACTGTCCATGAACCACCTTGGGGGAACACATAAGGTACAAGGAGGTTTTTAGCCAAGGCATAGCTACACATGTGGTCACAGGTATACTTTTATGGAGCAAATGCTTTCTTTGTGTTTGACCGTGAGGTCTCAAGTGACGAGGACCCCGTCAAGACGTTGAGGGAAACTTGAAAGTGATGTTTAATAGCATTCCCTTTGTTTCTTTTGAGGTGAGGTTGCTTTAGACATGAAGAACACTTCTGAAACTAAAACTGAGAAGTTCGCTTGTAGATTCCATGGGGACGTTCTCCTGGAAAACAATCCTGTATCTTTTCAAGATGCAATGACACCTACAAAACCTTGCCTCAGAAGGTAGGTGAGGGGTTCCTGTGCAAGTGAATCTACTTCCGTTAAAAGCCTTGGACCCTACTGCCGCCCAGATGGTTCGTCAGATCAGTGGAAGCTTAGTTGACCAATGGCAGACTGCGCTGGAAGACCTCAGTGAGCTGGAGATGAGATGCAACGATGCAATGAGAAGCAAGCCAGTAAAATACTTCAAAAATTGATGCCAAAGTGAAAACCTTAAAAAACCTGTGTTTCAGAGCATTTGAAGACTACTTTGGCAGACCTCCTTCCGTCTATTAGAGGGGGAGAAAAGGAAGAGAGGGTGTTGTCCGACTTCTTGAAAAAGCAGCAAGAGTTCCCGTTTCAGCAGCAGCATCCTCAGTGGGAATGTCTGGATCGCATTGAGAGAGAGATCAATGGTTGACCATCTGCATTTACTGTGAGGACTGCAAACAGACAAACTTACAGATAGTCACATCAGAGGAATTTACAAGAGGTTTTTGAATCAAAAGGAGAGTTATTGTTTCATTCACTCGCTGGGTAAGAGACTAGTCCCAGCTTACTTAGATTCTTCTGAGAAACTCACAAGCCTTAGAAGCAGTTGTTCCAGATCCTGGCATGTGCCTGATCTGATACTGGTTGATGATTACGGACAAGCAAGCTGGACTTTCAAAGATTTTGCCGGCTAAACAAAGAGGTTACACAAACACGCTTCCTTACCTCCATTCCAACAAGGAACAAGAAGGAGCTGCATTTACCTTTATGAGAACGGATCCAAAAGAAACGAGCATTGGGAGCCTATCTAAAACTCTGAGAAGCCACCAGCACGTGACAGAATCAATAACAGTGTGACGCTGGAGCTCCTCCTCCTGATAGTGGAGCCCTGACAATCAGACCACCTGGGATAGAACATTTGTATTGATGAGAAAGATGGATGGAGCAGCGACAAGACGTCTGAATCTGACGCAGCCTACACAGCGTCTGGACTGCTTCCCAGTACAGGGTACAAGTTCAAATACAGAGCCGTGTGTTCAGCCGGCCTTGGTCCAGACAGCGAGGTTAGTGACATCATCAAAACCTTGCCTTCCTGCCCTCCCAGTGAGCCTGAAATCAAAGCCTACTCCTCTGAGCTCATGGTATGCTGTCCAACGCCGTCTGTGATTGGACAAGGGGTCAAGATTCAGAACTATGTGGTAGAACACAAAGAGGTGCCCACAGAGGAGAGTGAGGAGGAGGCAGAGTGGATGAAGAGGACTTCCAAAGACAACGTCTTTATCATTGCCGGACTGCAGTCCCTCACAAAGTACACAGTGAGAGTCAGATACGACTGTGGTGAAGCTGGAATCAGCAAGTGGAGCACACCAGTCATCACCGCCACTCTCTCAAAGACCACACGATTGGCTGACGGTGTAAAAGAAAAGAGTGAACTGAAGCACTCTGGCTCGCCGTCTGTTTATGAGATCCCCATGGAAACGATACAGCCGGTGGATGAAGTAGCCAGGCTCAGGTTTGGAGAGCAGAGTTCCAGGACCAGGAGGACAATCTATCTGGTGGGAGACAAAGACCAGGTAATGGAGCTGATGATTAACTACATCCTGGGAGTTCAGTGGGAGAATGGGTTCCGCTTCAAGCTACCCCAAGATGACGAGGTATCTACAATGATATATGAAATCAATTACCAGGATGGATTCCAGATCCCCTTCTCTCTCACCATTATCTATGATAAACAAGACGAAGTGTAGTTATTAGGTGGACAGATCAGGGTCAATACTCTGTGCTCTGTGCAATGCAGCTGAGTTTAGGGATCTAGACCCGTGAAAATTTAAGAAATGAAGAGATGGGAGAAGAGAAGGAAGATGCTGAACCTGTTGACATGCAGATGGAGGCAGCTCTTTCAACACATCGACCCTGAGGACATTCCAGTTCACTTCAAGTTCAATCTGTCAGCGTTTACAGACCATGCCAGGAGAAGCCATGAGGATGATGATGATGATGATGACGATGATGATGCACGACACGATGCGGGCAGGCAGAGGATGATGATGATGATGAATGATGATGGTGATGATGATGGTGATGATGACGATGATGATAGTGATGGTGATGATGATGATGATAGTGATGATGATAGTGATGATGATGATGATGATGATGATGATGATGATGATGATGATGATGATGATGATGATGATGATGATGATGATGATGAAGAAGAAGAAGCTGATAATGATGATGATGACAATGATTATGACCATCATCAGTTTGAGAAGATGTTCTGGGATGCAGATATGGGGAGTATGAAGAGGTTTTTCAAGACCTTGTTGAAAATGAAAAAAAAAAAAAGAGTCAATATTCCCTCCTTCCTTCCTGAGCTCCAGGACATATCATGTGTTTTATAGTGATAGTCTGTTCTACAACTCCTTCCTGAGCTCCAGGACATATCATGTGTTTTATAGTGATAGTCTGTCTGTTCTACAACTCCTTCCTGAGCTCCAGGTCATATCATGTGTTTTATAGTGATAGTCTGTCTGTTCTACAACTCCTTCCTGAGCTCCAGGTCATATCATGTGTTTTATAGTGATAGTCTGTCTGTTCTACAACTCCTTCCTGAGCTCCAGGACATATCATGTGTTTTATAGTGATAGTCTGTTCTACAACTCCTTCCTGAGCTCCAGGTCATATCATGTGTTTTATAGTGATAGTCTGTCTGTTCTACAACTCCTTCCTGAGCTCCAGGACATATCATGTGTTTTATAGTGATAGTCTGTTCTACAACTCCTTCCTGAGCTCCAGGTCATATCATGTGTTTTATAGTGATAGTCTGTTCTACAACTCCTTCCTGAGCTCCAGGACATATCATGTGTTTTATAGTGATAGTCTGTCTGTTCTACAACTCCTTCCTGAGCTCCAGGTCATATCATGTGTTTTATAGTGATAGTCTGTTCTACAACTCCTTCCTGAGCTCCAGGACATATCATGTGTTTTATAGTGATAGTCTGTCTGTTCTACAACTCCTTCCTGAGCTCCAGGTCATATCATGTGTTTTATAGTGATAGTCTGTT
>NW_025758501.1:0-5133 GCF_021184085.1 Oncorhynchus gorbuscha | reverse complement strand
GTAGCTAGACTTCACCATACATATCAGTACAGGAAATGTAGCTCGACTTTACAATCCATCTCAGTATAGGGAATGTAGCTAGACTTTACAATACATCTCAGTACAGGAAATGTAGTTAGACTATCACAATACATCTCAGTGCAGGAAATGTAGCTAGACTTCACAATACATCTCAGTACAGGAAATGTAGCTAGACTATCACAATACATCTCAGTACAGGGAATGTAGCTAGACTTTACAATACATCTCAGTACAGGGAATGTAGCTAGACTTCACAATACATCTCAGTACAGGGAATGTAGCCAGACTTCACAATACATCTCAGTACAGGAAATGTAGCTAGACTTCACAATACATCTCAGTACAGGAAATGTAGCCAGACTTCACAATCCATCTCAGTACAGGGAATGTAGCCAGACTTCACAATACATCTCAGTACAGGAAATGTAGCTAGACTTCACAATACATCTCAGTACAGGAAATGTAGTTAGACTATCCCAATACATCTCAGTACAGGAAATGTAGCCAGACTTCACAATCCATCTCAGTACAGGAAATGTAGCTAGACTTCACAATACATCTCAGTACAGGAAATGTAGCTAGACTTCACAATACATCTCAGCAGGAAATGTAGCCAGACTTCACAATACATCTCAGTACAGGAAATGTAGCTAGACTTCACAATACATCTCAGTACAGGAAATGTAGCCAGACTTCACAATACATCTCAGTACAGAAATGTCTTCACAATACATCTCAGTACAGGAAATGTAGCTAGACTTCACAATACATCTCAGTACAGGAAATGTAGCCAGACTTCACAATACATCTCAGTACAGGAAATGAAGCATTTATTATGAATTAATTCATTATTTCACCCTTTTATTTATTACTGCACTATTCCCTGATATTCACTGTTAGTTTACCGTTTTACAATTTTAATGTATCTCTTAATTATATCTCTTAATAACCGTACAATATATATATGTTGGAAGAACAGCGGGAATATAAATGAAGTTTGATTTAATAAAGTTTGATTTAATATCTTATTATCTTATTATAACCTCATTTACTGCAGCGCTGAAGAGAAGCTGGAGACATTTAAAACACATTCATTCATTTTCATTGTGAATAAACGTACTCATAATTCCGCATGAATACAAAACTACTTTCAGTTTATAAAATGTGAGAATAACCTCCGACGTAATCTAGATGATTTATTGTGATACCTGAGACTGAGTAATTTGCAGCTGGGCCATTGCCCCCCGAGGACCCGACTAGGAGTCGGCTGACCTGAGGCGCTGCCTGTGTGAGTCACTACACTGAAATCTGCTACGAGCTGCCCCATTAACGCCCCCGACTGAAATCTGAATCACTACAAGTTACGAGCTGCCCCCCATTAACGCCCGACTGAAATCTGAATCACTACAAGCTACGAGCTGCCCCCCATTAATGCCCGACTGAAATCTGAATCACAACAAGCATTTAGCTGCCCCCATTAATGCCTGACTGAAATCTGAATCACAACAAGCTACGAGCTGCCCCCCATTAATGCCTGACTGAAATCTGAATCACAACAAGCTACGAGCTGCCCCCCATTAACACCCGACTGAAATCTGACCTGGAAGGTATTTTTCTATGTTTCTGCTTAAATGATCTGATACCCCGGTAACGGTAACCCCGGTAATGGTAACCCCGGTAACGGTAACCCCGGTAACGGTTTAGTTTTAGACAGCAGTGTTGTCTGTTCGTTAGGGTCTCCTGTGAGGCCCCCCGTTGAATCCTACTCACAATTTTCACGTAAAGAACTTCTTAGTAAGTTGTTTCATTTAAACAGGAGCTGAGGGGCTTTAAAGGAACGAGTAAGAAAAGATTAATCTCGGTTTAAATATGTTTATCCAGATCTATAAATGGGTGGTGTGCTGCTCTATTAATGGGTGGTGTGCTGCTCTGTAAATGGGTGGTGTGCTGCTCTATTAATGGGTGGTGTGCTGCTCTATAAATGGGTGGTGTGCTGCTCTGTAAATGGGTGGTGTGCTGCTCTATAAATGGGTGGTGTGCTGCTCTATAAATGGGTGGTGTGCTGCTCTATAAATGGGTGGTGTGCTGCTCTATAAATGGGTGGTGTGCTGCTCTATAAATGGGTGGTGTACTGTGGATTTACACATGTTTAACGAGCTCTATAAATGGGTGGTGTGCTGTGGATTTACATATATTTAACCAGCTCTATAAATGGGTGGTGTGCTGCTCTATAAATGGGTGGTGTGCTGTGGATTTACACATGTTTAACCAGCTCTATAAATGGGTGGTGTGCTGCTCTATAAATGGGTGGTGTGCTGCTCTATAAATGGGTGGTGTCCTGCTCTATAAATGGGTGGTGTGCTGTGGATTTACATATATTTAACCAGCTCTATAAATGGGTGGTGTGCTGCTCTATAAATGGGTGGTGTGCTGCTCTATAAATGGGTGGTGTGCTGCTCTGTAAATGGGTGGTGTGCCGCTCTATAAATGGGTGAGGTGCTGCTCTATAAATGGGTGGCGTGCTGCTCTATAAATGGGTGGTGTGCTGTGGATTTACATATGTTTAACGAGCTCTATAAATGGGTGGTGTGCTGTGGACTTACATATGTTTAACGAGCTCTATAAATGGGTGGTGTGCTGCTCTGTAATTGGGTGGTGTGCTGCTCTATAAATGGGTGGTGTGCTGCTCTGTAATTGGGGGTTGTGCTGCTCTATTAATGGGTGGTGTGCTGCTCTATAAATGGGTGGTGTGCTGCTCTGTAAATGGGTGGTGTGCTGCTCTATAAATGGGTGGTGTGCTGCTCTATAAATGGGTGGTGTGCTGCTCTATAAATGGGTGGTGTGCTGATCTGCAAATGGGTGGTGTGCTGCTCTGCAAATGGGTGGTGTGCTGCTCTATAAATGGGTGGTGTGCTGCTCTATAAATGGGTGGTGTGCTGCTCTGCAAATGGGTGGGGTGCTGCTCTGCAAATGGGTGGGGTGCTGCTCTGCTAATGGGTGGTGTGCTGCTCTGCTAATGGGTGGTGTGCTGCTCTGCTAATGGGTGGTGTGCTGCTCTGTAAATGGGTGGTGTGCTGCTCTGTAAATGAGTGGTGTACTGTGGATTTACATATGTTTAACCAGCTCTATAAATGGGTGGTGTGCTGCTCTATAAATGGGTGGTGTACTGCTCTATAAATGGGTGGTGTGCTGCTCTATAAATGGGTGGTGTGCTGCTTTATAAATGGGCAGTGCTACCTCTGTAAATGGGTGGTGTGCTGCCTCATAAATGGGTGGTGTGCTGCTCTATAAATGGTTGGTGTGCTGTGGATTCACACATGTTTAACCAGCTCTATACATGGGTGGTGAGCTGCCTTATACATGGGTGGTGTGCTGCTCTATAAATGGGTGTTGTGGTGCCTTTTAAATGGGTAGTGTGCTGCTCTATAAATGGGTGGTGTGCTGCTCTATAAATGGGTGGTGTGTTGTTCTGTAAATGGGTGGTGTGCTGCTCTATAAATGGGTGGTGCTGCTCTGTAAATGGGTAGTGTGCTGCTCTATAAATGGGTGGTGTGCTGCTCTATAAATGGGTGGTGTGCTGCTCTCATAACCCGGTGGTGTGCTGCTCTATAAATGGGTGGTGTGCTGCTCTATAAATGGGTGGTGTGCTGCTATAAATGGGTGGTGTGCTGCTCTATAAATGGGTGGTGCTGCTCTATAAATGGGTGGTGTGCTGCTCTATAAATGGGTGGTGTGCTGTCTATAAATGGGTGGTGTGCTGCTCTATAAATGGGTGGTGTGCTGCTCTATAAATGGGTGGTGTGCTGCTCTATAAATGGGTGGTGTGCTGCCTCATAAATGGGTGGTGTGCTGCTCATAAAAATGGCAGTGCCTCTATAAATGGGTGGTGTGCTGCCTATAAATGGGTGGTGTGCTGCGGATTCCAGCCATTACTTGTATTGTTTTTGTCACCAGATTACTCATTTGAGTAATCTGAGTAAACATGCAACAGACCAGTCAATAACTTTCTTGTTAATCTCCAATTCCCGGGTGACAGCGAGGTTTAAAACATACACTGAATGACAGGGCAACGTTTTACATCGTGAATCCATCAAGGTGTATCTCACAATACAACCAAACAAAATCCCTTAAAAAAAAAAAAAAAAGTGCTTTCAACTCACTACCGTACAATTAATAAGAATATTAAAAACATATATATATATATATTTTCACTGTCAATGAGAGAGCAAATAAACAATCAATCAGTTATAATAAACCTTCTAATCTGGGCTGATGAGGCTTGGAATATCATTAAAAATACAATCCACAACACTGCGTCCCTTAAGAGCACCCTGTTCCCTAAGGCCCACTATAGAGGGAACAGCCTACTTAAGAGCCTCTGCCTAGGGCCCACTATAGAGGGAACAGGGTGCCCTGCATCCCCTAAGAGCACCCTGTTCCCTTACGTAGCGCCCCTACCTCTGCCTAGGGCCCACTATAGAGGAGCAGGGTGCTTTGCATCCCTAAGAGCACCCTGTTCCCCACGTAGCGCCACCTCCTTCCGCCTAGGCCACCATAAAGGAACAGGTGCCCACACCCCTAAGAGCACCCTGTTTCCTTACGTAGTCTCCTTACCTCTGCCTAGGGCCCACTATAGAGGGAACAGGGTGCCTTGCGTCCCTAAGAGCACTCTGTTCCTTACGTAGCGCCCTACCTCTGACTAGGGCCCACTATAAGGGAACAGGGTGCTCTGCGAAATCCTACAGAGCACCCTGTTCCCTTACGTGGCGCCCTACCTCTGCCTAGGGCCCACTATAGAGGAACAGGGTGCCCTACACCCTAGAGCACCTCTGTTTCCTTACGTAGCGCCCTACCTCTGCCTAGGGCCCACTATAGAGGGAACAGGGTGCCTTCAGTCCCTAAGAGCACTCTGTTCCTTACGTAGCGCCCTACCTCTGACTAGGGCCCACTATAAAGGAACAGGGTGCTCTGCGCTCTAAGAGCACCCTGTTCCCTTACGTAGCGCCCTACCTCTGCCTAGGGCCCACTATAGAGGGAACAGGGGTGCCTTGCGTCCCTAAGAGCACTCTGTTCACCTACGTAGCCCCTACCTCTGCCTAGGGCCCACTATAG
>NW_025758500.1:0-5133 GCF_021184085.1 Oncorhynchus gorbuscha | reverse complement strand
TGTTATGCAGGTGAAGGAGGACCCAAACGCGACTTAACAGAAACAGAGTTTATTAATGCTCAAATCCGAATAACTGAAATCCTCTAGATAGTAGAGGGGAAAACAACTGGAGAAGCGGCCACAGACTGCAGGTCGCCCGGGTAGAAGCGCAGTCCGTAGTCAACTGAGACACCTGCTCACACGCAGCGTCTGAAGAAGGCACAAAACACGACAGGACAGGGTGATACACAATCACGGCAAAAACACGACAGGACAGGGGAGCAATTACAGCATGGAATACAAAACAAGGAACCGATGGAACAGGAACGGATAACAAAGGAATAAATAGGGAGTCTAATCAGGGAAAGGATCGGGAACAGGTGTGGGAAGGCTAAATGATGATTAGGGGAATAGGAACGGCTGGGAGCAGGAGCGGAGCGACAGAGAGAAGAGAGAAGCGAGAAGTGAGAGAGGAGGGAGAGGGATAGAACCAAACAAGACCAGCAGAGAAACGAATAGCATGGGGAGCACAGGGACAAGACATGACAATGAATGACAAACATGACAGTACCCCCACTCACCGGCGCCTCCTGGCGCACTCGAGGAGGAATCTGGCGGCAACGGGAGGAAATCATCGATGAGCGAACGGTCCAGCACGTCCCGAGCGGAGACCCAACTCCTCTCTCTCAGGACGTAACCCTCCCAATCCACTAGGTAATTGACCCCGTCCCGAAACGCATGTCCATAATTTTATGTACCTTGTAAATAGGTGCGCTCTCGGCAAAGAGACGGGAGGGGGGAAGGAAGACGAACGGGGGTGCGAAGAAAGGGCTTAACACAGGAGACATGGAAGACAGGATGGACGCGCGAAGATGTCGCGGAAGAAGCAGTCGCACAGCGTGGATTGGCGACCTGGGGAGACACGGAGCGGACCAATGAACAGGTCAACTTACGAGAAGCTGTCGTAAAGAGGAAGGTTGCGAGTGGAAAGCCACACTCTCTGGCCGCAACAATACCTTGGACTCTTAATCCTGCGTTTATTGGCGGCTCTCACCGTCTGTGCCCTGTAGCAAAGTGCAGACCTCACCCTCCTCCCAGGTGCGCTCACGTTAGGACAAACGCTTGAGCGGAGAGGGAGCGCTGGACTCGGCAAGCTGGGATGAGAACAGAGGCTGGTAACCCAGACTACTCACAAGCGAGAGATAACCCGGTAGCAGACGAAGGAGCGGGTGTGAAAATATTCTGCCCAGGAGCTGTTCTGCCCAAGGCGCAGGGTTCCTGAAAAGAAAGGCTGCGTAGTATGCGACCAATCTCTGATTGGCCCTCTCTGCCCGGCCGTTAGACTGGGGATGAAACCGGAAGAGGACATGGACGCACCAATCAAGCGACAGAACTCCCTCCAAAACTGTGGCGTGGTTCTGGACCTCTGTCTGAAACGGCGTCTAACGGGAGGCCATGAATTCTGAATGCATTCTCAATAATGATTTGTGCCGTCTCTTTAGCGGAAGGAAGTTTAGCGAGGGGAATGAAATGTGCCGCCTTAGAGAACCTATCGACAACCGTCAGAATCACAGTCTTCCCCGCAGACAAAGGCAGACCGGTAATGAAGTCTAAGGCAATGTGAGACCATGGTCGAGAAGGAATGGGGAGCGGTCTGAGACGACCGGCAGGAGGAGAGTTACCCGACTTAGTCTGCGCGCAGTCCGAACAGGCAGCCACGAAACGGCGCGTGTCACGCTCCTGAGTCGGCCACCAAAAGCGCTGGCGAATAGACGCAAGAGTGCCTCGAACACCGGGATGACCCGCTAACTTGGCAGAGTGAGCCCACTGAAGAACAGCCAGACGAGTGGAAACAGGAACGAAAAGAAAGGAGGTTACTAGGACAAGCGCGCGCGACGCAGTGTGCGTGAGTGCTTGCTTAACCTGTCTTTCAATTCCCCAGACTGTTAACCCGACAACACGCCCATAAGGAAGAATCCCCTCGGGATCAGTAGAAGCCACAGAAGAACTAAACAGACGGGATAAGGCATCAGGCTTGGTGTTCTTGCTACCCGGACGGTAAGAAATCACAAACTCGAAACGAGCGAAAAACAACGCCCAACGAGGCTTGACGGGCATTAAGTCGTTTGGCAGAACGGATGTACTCAAGGTTCTTATGGTCTGTCCAAACGACAAAAGGAACGGTCGCCCCCTCCAACCACTGTCGCCATTCGCCTAGGGCTAAGCGGATGGCGAGCAGTTCACGGTTACCCACATCATAGTTGCGCTCAGATGGCGACAGGCGATGAGAAAAATAAGCGCAAGGATGAACCTTTATCGTCAGACTGGGAGCTGGGGATAGAATGGCTCCCACGCCTACCTCTGAAGCGTCAACCTCGACAATGAATTGTCTAGTGACGTCAGGGAGTAACGAGGATAGGAGCGGACGTAAAACGTTCTTTTTAGAAGATCAAAAGCTCCCTGGGCGGAACCGACCACTTAAACACGTCTTGACAGAAGTAAGAGCTGTGAGAGGGGCAGCAACTTGACCGAAATTACTGAAACGCCGATAGAAATTAGCGAAACCTAAGAAGCGCTGCAACTCGACACGTGACCTTGGAACGGGCCAATCACTGACAGCTTGGACCTTAGCGGAATCCATCTGAATGCCTTCAGCGGAAATAACGGAACCGAGAAAAGTAACGGAGGAGACATGAAAGAGCACTTCTCAGCCTTTACGTAGAGACAATTCTCTAAAAGGCGCTGTAGAACACGTCGAACGTGCTGAACATGAATCTCGAGTGACGGAGAAAAAAATCAGGATATCGTCAAGATAGACAAAAACAAAATGTTCAGCATGTCTCTCAGAACATCATTAACTAATGCCTGAAAAACAGCTGGCGCATTGAAGCAGACCGAACGGCAGAACCCGGTACTCAAAATGCCCTAACGGAGTATTAAACGCCGTTTTCCACTCGTCCCCCTCTCTGATGCGCACGAGATGGTAAGCGTTACGAAGGTCCAACTTAGTAAAGCACCTGGCTCCCTGCAGAATCTCGAAGGCTGATGACATAAGGGGAAGCGGATAACGATTCTTAACCGTTATGTCATTCAGCCCTCGATAATCCACGCAGGGGCGCAGAGTACCGTCCTTCTTCTTAACAAAAAGAACCCCGCCCCGGCCGGAGAAGAAGAAGGCACTATGGTACCGGCGTCAAGAGACACAGACAAATAATCCTCTCGAGAGCCTTACGTTCGGGAGCCGACAGAGAGTATAGTCTACCTCGAGGAGGCGTGGTCCCTGGAAGGAGATCAATACTACAATCATACGACCGGTGAGGAGGAAGGGAGTTGGCTCGGGACCGACTGAAGACCGTGCAGATCATGATATTCCTCCGGCACTCCTGTCAAATCGCCAGGTTCCTCCTGAGAAGTAGGGAGAGAAGAAACGGGAGGGATGGCAGACATTAAACACTTCACATGACAAGAAACGTTCCAGGATAGGATAGAATTACTAGACCAATTAATAGAAGGATTATGACATACTAGCCAGGGATGACCCAAAACAACAGGTGTAAACGGTGAACGGAAAATCAAAAAAGAAATAGTCTCACTGTGGTTACCAGATACTGTGAGAGTTAAAGGTAGTGTCTCAAATTTGATACTGGGAAGATGACTACCATCTAAGGCAAACATGGGCGTAGGGCCTGTCTAACGGTCTGAAAGGAATGTTATGTTTCCGAGCCCATGCTTCGTCCATGAAACAACCCTCAGCCCCAGAGTCAATCAAAGCACTGCATGTAGCACCCGAACCGGTCCAGCGTAGATGGACCGACATAGTAGTACAAGATCTAGATGAAGGGACCTGAGTAGTAGCGCTCACCAGTAGCCCTCCGCTTACTGATGGGCTCTGGCCTCTTACTGGACATGAAATAACAAAATGTCCAGCCACTCCGCAATAGAGGCACAGGCGGTTGGTGATCCTCTGTTCCCTCTCCTTATTCGAGATGCGAATCCCTCCCAGCTGCATGGGCTCAGTCTCAAAGCCAGAGGGAGATGGTTGCGATGCGGAGCAGGGAAACACCGTTGATGCGAGCTCTCTTCCACGAGCCCGGTGACGAAGATCTACCCGTCGTTCTATGCGGATGGCGAGAGCAATCAAGGAGTCCACATCTGAAGGAACCTCCCGGGAGAGAATCTCATCCTTAACCACTGCGTGGAGTCCCTCCAGAAAACGAGCGAGCAGCGCCGGCTCGTTCCACTCACTAGAGGCAGCAAGAGTGCGAAACTCAATGGAATAATCCGTTATGGACCGTTCACCTTGGCATAAGGAAGCCAGGGCCCTAGAAGCCTCCTCACCAAAAACTGAACGGTCAAAAACCCGAATCATCTCCTCTTAAAGTTCTGGAATCTGTTAGAGCAATCAGCCCTTGCCTCCCAGATAGCTGTGCCCCATTCTCGAGCCCGGCCAGTAAGGAGTGAAATGACGAAAGCAACCCGAGCTCTCTCTAGAGTATGTGGGGGTTGGAGAGAGAACACAATCTCACACTGCGTGAGAAAGGAGCGGCACTCAGTGGGCTGCCCGGAGTAGCAAGGTGGGTTATTAACCCTGGGTTCAGGAGGCTCGGCAGGCCAGGAGTAACAGGTGGCACGAGACGTAGACTCTGGAACTGTCCAGAGAGGTCGGAAACCTGAGCTGCCAGGTTCTCCACGGCATGGCGAGCAGCAGACAATTCCTGCTCGTGTCTGCCGAGCATGGCTCCTTGATCTCGACGGCAGTGTAACGAGCGCCTGAAGTCGCTGGGTCCATTCTTTGGTCGGTTCCTTCTGTTATGCAGGTGAAGGAGGACCCAAACGCGACTTAACAGAAACAGAGTTTATTAATGCTCAAAACCGAATAACTGAAATCCTCTAGACAGTAGAGGGGAAAACAACTGGAGAAGCGGCCACAGACTGCAGGTCGCTTCGGTGGCGCAGGCCGTAGTCAACTGAGACACCGTTCACGCAGCATCTGAAGAAGGCAAAACACGACAGGACAGGGCGATACACAATCACAGCAAAACACGACAGGACAGGGCGAAACGCAATCACAGCATGGAATACAAAACAAGGAACCGACGGAACAGGGACGGAACACAAAGGAATAAATAGGGACTCTAATCAGGGAAAGGATCG
>NW_025758499.1:0-5133 GCF_021184085.1 Oncorhynchus gorbuscha | reverse complement strand
CTGAGGTTGTTTCATGGACGAAGCATGGGCTCGGAAACATGACATTCCTTTCAGACAGTTAGACAAGCCTACGCCCATGTTTGCCTTAGATGGTAGTCATCTTCCCAGTATCAGATTTGAGACACTACCTTTAACCCTCACAGTATCTGGTAACCACAGTGAGACTATTTCTTTTTGATTTTCCGTTCACCTTTTACACCTGTTGTTTTGGTCATCCCTGGCTAGTATGTGCTAATCCTTCTATTAATGGTCTTGTAATTCTATCCTATCCTGGAACGTATCTTGTCATGTGAAGTGTAATATCTGCCATCCCTCCATTTCTTCCTGTCCCACTTCTCAGGAGGAACCTGGCGATTTGACAGGAGTGCCGGAGGAATATCATGATCTGCGCACGGTCTTCAGTCGGTCAAGCCAGCTCCCTTCCTCCTCACCGGTCGTATGATTGTAGTATTGATCTCCTTCCGGGGACCACTCCTCCTCGGGGTAGACTATACTCTCTGTCGGCTCCCGAACGTAAGGCTCTCGAGGATTATTTATCTGTGTCTCTTGACGCCGGTACCATAGTGCCTTCTTCCTCTCCGGCCGGGGCGGGGTTCTTTTGTTAAGAAGAAGGACGGTACTCTGCGCCCCTGCGTGGATTATCGAGGGCTGAATGACATAACGGTTAAGAATCGTTATCCGCTTCCCCTTATGTCATCAGCCTTCGAGATTCTGCAGGGGGCCAGGTGCTTTACTAAGTTGGACCTTCGTAACGCTTACCATCTCGTGCGCATCAGAGAGGGGACGAGTGGAAACGGCGTTTAACACTCCGTTAGGGCATTTTGAGTACCGGGTTCTGCCGTTTGGTCTCGCCAATGCGCCAGCTGTTTTTCAGGCATTAGTTAATGATGTTCTGAGAGACATGCTGAACATCTTTGTTTTTGTCTATCTTGACGATATCCTGATTTTTTCTCCGTCACTCGAGATTCATGTTCAGCACGTTCGACGTGTTCTACAGCGCCTTTTAGAGAATTGTCTCTACGTAAAGGCTGAGAAGTGCTCTTTTCATGTCTCCTCCGTTACTTTTCTCGGTTCCGTTATTTCCGCTGAAGGCATTCAGATGGATTCCGCTAAGGTCAAGCTGTCAGTGATTGGCCCGTTCAAGGTCACGTGTCGAGTTGCAGCGCTTTTTAGGTTTCGCTAATTTCTATCGGCGTTTCATTCGTAATTTCGGTCAAGTTGCTGCCCCTCTCACAGCTCTTACTTCTGTCAAGACGTGTTTTAAGTGGTCGGTTCCGCCCAGGGAGCTTTTGATCTTCTAAAGAACGTTTTACGTCCGCTCCTATCCTCGTTACTCCTGACGTCACTAGACAATTCATTGTCGAGGTTGGCCTTCAGAGGTAGGCGTGGGAGCCATTCTATCCCAGCGCTTCCAGTCTGACGATAAGGTTCATCCTTGCGCTTATTTTCTCATCGCCTGTCGCCATCTGAGCGCAACTATGATGTGGGTAACCGTGAACTGCTCGCCATCCGCTTAGCCCTAGGCGAATGGCGACAGTGGTTGGAGGGCGACCGTTCCTTTGTCGTTTGGACAGACCATAAGAACCTTGAGTACATCCGTTCTGCCAAACGACTTAATGCCCGTCAAGCTCGTTGGGCGTTGTTTTTATTCGTTTTGAGTTTGTGATTTCTTACCGTCCGGGTAGCAAGAACACCAAGCCTGATGCCTTATCCCGTCTGTTTAGTTCTTCTGTGGCTTCTACTGATCCCGAGGGGATTCTTCCTTATGGGCGTGTTGTCGGGTTGACAGTCTGGGGAATTGAAAGACAGGTTAAGCAAGCACTCACGCACACTGCGTCGCCGCGCGCTGTCCTAGTAACCTCCTTTTCGTTCCTGTTTCCACTCGTCTGGCTGTTCTTCAGTGGGCTCACTCTGCCAAGTTAGCTGGTCATCCCGGTGTTCGAGGCACTCTTGCGTCTATTCGCCAGCGCTTTTGGTGGCCGACTCAGGAGCGTGACACGCGCCGTTTCGTGGCTGCTTGTTCGGACTGCGCGCAGACTAAGTCGGGTAACTCTCCTCCTGCCGGTCGTCTCAGACCGCTCCCATTCCTTCTCGACCATGGTCTCACATCGCCTAGACTTCATTACCGGTCTGCCTTTGTCTGCGGGAAGACTGTGATTCTTACGGTTGTCGATAGGTTCTCTAAGGCGGCACATTTCATTCCCCTCGCTAAACTTCCTTCCGCTAAGGAGACGGCACAAATCATCATCGAGAATGTGTTCAGAATTCATGGCCTCCCGTTAGACGCCGTTTCAGACAGAGGCCCGCAATTCACGTCACAGTTTTGGAGGGGGAGTTCTGTCGTTTGATTGGTGCGTCCGTCAGTCTCTCTTCCGGGTTTCATCCCCAGTCTAACGGTCAAGCAGAGAGGGCCAATCAGACGATTGGTCGCATACTACGCAGCCTTTCTTTCAGAAACCCTGCGTCTTGGGCAGAACAGCTCCCTGGGCAGAATACGCTCACAGCTCGCTTCCTTCGTCTGCTACCGGGTTATCTCCGTTTCAGAGTAGTCTGGGTTACCAGCCTCCTCTGTTCTCTTCCCAGCTTGCCGAGTCAGCGTTCCCTCCGCTCAAGCGTTTGTCCAACGTTGTGAGCGCACCTGGAGGGGGTGAGGTCTGCACTTTGCCGTTACAGGGCACAGACTGTGAGCCGCCATGTCGCTTTATGGATTAAGAGTCCAAGGTATTGTTGCGGCCAGAGAGTGTGGCTTTCCACTCGCAACCTTCCTCTTACGACAGCTTCTTTCGTAAGTTGACTCCATGGTTCATTGGTCCGTTCCGTGTCTCCCAGGTCGTCAATCCTGTCGCTGTGCGACTGCTTCTTCCGCGACATCTTCGTCGCGTCCATCCTGTCTTCCATGTCTCCTGTGTCAAGCCCTTTCTTCGCACCCCCGTTCGTCTTCCCTCCCCCCTCCCGTCCTTGTCGAGGCGCACCTATTTACAAGGTACGTGGGATCATGGACATGCGTTCTCGGGGACGGGGTCACAATACTTAGTGGATTGGGAGGGTTACGGTCCTGAGGAGAGGAGTTGGGTTCCGTCTCGGGACGTGCTGGACCGTTCACTCATTGATGATTTCCTCCGTTGCCGCCAGGATTCCTCCTCGAGTGCGCCAGGAGCGCTCAGTGAGTGGGGGGTACTGTCATGTTTTGTCTTAGATTGTCTTGTCATTTGCTTTTCCCTCTGTTCATTTTCCCCCCTGCTGGTCTTTTAGGTTCGTTCCCCTTTTTCTCTCTCCCTTCCTCTCTCTCTTCTCTCTATCGTTCCGTTCCTGCTCCCCAGCTGTTCCTATTCCCCTAATCAATCATTTAGTCTTCCCACACCTGTTCCTTATCTTTTTCCCTGATTAGAGTCCTATTTCTTCCCTTGTTTTCCGTTCCTGCCCTGTCGGATCCTTGTCTATTGTTCACCGTGCTGTGTCTGTGTATCGCCCTGTCGTGTCGTGTTTCCCTCAGATGCTGCGTGGAGCAGGTGTCTGAGTCTGCTAGGTTCAAGTGCCTTCCCGAGGCAACCTGCAGTTCTTGATCGAGTCTCCAGTCTGTTCTCGTCATTACGAGGAGTGGAATTATGTCTTATGTTTGTAGAATTACTTTACCATAATTAGTCATTATTGATAAAAAATCCCTTAACATATCCACCCTATGATTATTTTTAAAAATTTATTATACATTATATTATCCAATCAAACATCTAGTTTTATTAAAATATTATAAAGCATACATCTATTTTTAGTATAAATATTTATTGTTATCAAAATACCAACTAACATAAACCAATACTTGCATTTACACTGACTGTTTTTAGGCCAACATCAGAACCATAACTCTTCTCATCAGAATTTTTGTTACAATCTTCATCGAAACAAGATACAACCTAACATCTCTAAATATCAAAATGCTCTAATCAAAAACATAAGTTCCTCGCATATGAAGAATCCGGATTCATTCATCTATTTAGGTTTGAGGCATGTATTCATCATTCCACTGGTCAGATCTTGGAATCAGTCTGTATCGCACCATCTGTTTTCTCATTGATTTCTCCAGAGTCCTGGAAATGAGACCTCATACACAGGGAATTAGACAATAGCCACACAACTAAAACAGTCACACAGGTGAAGGTAGCCCATAACACAGTGATCATAACATTTTCCATTTTCCAAACATACTATCAAACCAATTAGTCAAAAAGTATCCACCCCAGAGTTTTCTGCCAACTCGCGAGCCAGGGTGGTCAAACCAGCTGAGGCTTTGGTCACTGATTCGTCCGAAGCTGTGCCATCGAGGAACAAACCATCTACACCCACTCTCACCCTTTCCAGCCAACAAACATATCCAAGATGAATTATATTCTGCCAAGTCATTCATTACATCTCTGGTATAATTGACGAGCGCTGTGGATTATCCTAAATATAATTGATCCAGTTCACATTCTTATTTGAGTGTGGACCACTAGAAAATACTTAACTCTAATCCTGCTACGATCTGATTTCTTGCTTTGAACTCATCTGGTATCCCCTGTAGAACCCCAATGTTATCAATATATACTCTCTTGTCAAAAGACCCAGAATGGAGTACTTCTGTTCTCCCGTTTGGCCAACTTCATGTCTTGGTGTTGAATGAGTGTGAAAGGCATTCCCAAATGTACAAGGGAGTATAATCCTGTCCAATCTGCCGGTAAAACTGTCCATAACATCATTCCCCCACACAACCATCAGATGTCAGCCCTGGCCCACTTTACCTTATTGAAATCCCCAGAGTTCAACCAGCCTGTCAAATCAGACATGGTCTCATCAGTGGTAATATTCTCTGTCCTATTGCAGGTACTAACTTCCCCTACATATTTCCCATGAGTACTGTACTGGGCCAAACAGTAATAATCTCCTCCGGTCACTGTAAAGGGAGGAAGTCTTGATTTAAGGGGAACCTGTGGATATAAATAGTGCAAATCAATACTACTGTCATTATCTGGCATTCATGCTTTCGTGAACAGCTTTACCATACTGGCCTAACCTCCTCTACCCGGAACCGTACTAGGGTGTCGACCAAAAACTGGTCAAATCCAACATACCATACCTAGATCCTCTTTCATTAACTTT
>NW_025758498.1:0-5134 GCF_021184085.1 Oncorhynchus gorbuscha | reverse complement strand
TTATATTTACAGTTCTCTCCATATATTCATTATATTTACTGTTCTCTCCATATGTTCATTATATTTACTGTTCTCTCCATATATTCATTATATTTACAGTTCTCTCCATATATTCATTATATTACTGTTCTCTCCATATATTCATTATATTTACAGTTCTCTCCATATATTCATTATATTTACTGTTCTCTCCATATATTCATTATATTTACAGTTCTCTCCATATATTCATTATATTTACTGTTCTCTCCATATATTCATTATATTTACAGTTCTCTCCATATATTCATTATATTTACTGTTCTCTCCATATATTCATTATATTTACAGTTCTCTCCATATATTCATTATATTTACTGTTCTCTCCATATATTCATTATATTTACAGTTCTCTCCATATATTCATTATATTTACAGTTCTCTCCATATATTCATTATATTTACTGTTCTCTCCATATGTTCATTATATTTACGTTCTCTCCATATATTCATTATATTTACAGTTCTCTCCATATATTCATTATATTTACTGTTCTCTCCATATATTCATTATATTTACAGTTCTCTCCATATATTCATTATATTTACTGTTCTCTCCATATATTCATTATATTTACAGTTCTCTCCATATATTCATTATATTTACAGTTCTCTCCATATATTCATTATATTTACTGTTCTCTCCATATATTCATTATATTTACAGTTCTCTCCATATATTCATTATATTTACAGTTCTCTCCATATATTCATTATATTTACAGTTCTCTCCATATATTCATTATATTTACAGTTCTCTCCATATATTCATTATATTTACTGTTCTCTCCATATATTCATTATATTTACAGTTCTCTCCATATATTCATTATATTTACAGTTCTCTCCATATATTCATTATATTTACAGTTCTCTCCATATATTCATTATATTTACAGTTCTCTCCATATATTCATTATATTTACAGTTCTCTCCATATATTCATTATATTTACTGTTCTCTCCATATATTCATTATATTTACTGTTCTCTCCATATATTCATTATATTTACAGTTCTCTCCATATATTCATTATATTTACTGTTCTCTCCATATATTCATTATATTTACTGTTCTCTCCATATATTCATTATATTTACAGTTCTCTCCATATATTCATTATATTTACAGTTCTCTCCATATATTCATTATATTTACTGTTCTCTCCATATATTCATTATATTTACAGTTCTCTCCATATATTCATTATATTTACTGTTCTCTCCATATATTCATTATATTTACAGTTCTCTCCATATATTCATTATATTTACTGTTCTCTCCATATGTTCATTATATTTACAGTTCTCTCCATATATTCATTATATTTACTGTTCTCTCCATATGTTCATTATATTTACAGTTCTCTCCATATATTCATTATATTTACTGTTCTCTCCATATATTCATTATATTTACAGTTCTCTCCATATATTCATTATATTTACTGTTCTCTCCATATGTTCATTATATTTACTGTTCTCTCCATATATTCATTATATTTACAGTTCTCTCCATATATTCATTATATTTACTGTTCTCTCCATATATTCATTATATTTACAGTTCTCTCCATATATTCATTATATTTACTGTTCTCTCCATATATTCATTATATTTACAGTTCTCTCCATATATTCATTATATTTACAGTTCTCTCCATATATTCATTATATTTACTGTTCTCTCCATATATTCATTATATTTACTGTTCTCTCCATATGTTCATTATATTTACTGTTCTCTCCATATATTCATTATATTTACAGTTCTCTCCATATATTCATTATATTTACTGTTCTCTCCATATGTTCATTATATTTACTGTTCTCTCCATATATTCATTATATTTACAGTTCTCTCCATATATTCATTATATTTACAGTTCTCTCCATATATTCATTATATTTACAGTTCTCTCCATATATTCATTATATTTACTGTTCTCTCCATATGTTCATTATATTTACAGTTCTCTCCATATATTCATTATATTTACTGTTCTCTCCATATGTTCATTATATTTACAGTTCTCTCCATATATTCATTATATTTACAGTTCTCTCCATATATTCATTATATTTACAGTTCTCTCCATATATTCATTATATTTACTGTTCTCTCCATATGTTCATTATATTTACAGTTCTCTCCATATATTCATTATATTTACTGTTCTCTCCATATGTTCATTATATTTACTGTTCTCTCCATATGTTCATTATATTTACTGTTCTCTCCATATATTCATTATATTTACTGTTCTCTCCATATATTCATTATATTTACAGTTCTCTCCATATATTCATTATATTTACTGTTCTCTCCATATATTCATTATATTTACAGTTCTCTCCATATATTCATTATATTTACTGTTCTCTCCATATATTCATTATATTTACAGTTCTCTCCATATATTCATTATATTTACTGTTCTCTCCATATGTTCATTATATTTACTGTTCTCTCCATATATTCATTATATTTACTGTTCTCTCCATATATTCATTATATTTACTGTTCTCTCCATATATTCATTATATTTACAGTTCTCTCCATATATTCATTATATTTACAGTTCTCTCCATATATTCATTATATTTACTGTTCTCCTCCATATGTTCATTATATTTACAGTTCTCTCCATATATTCATTATATTTACAGTTCTCTCCATATATTCATTATGTTTACAGTTCTCTCCATATATTCATTATATTTACTGTTCTCTCCATATGTTCATTATATTTTTACAGTTCTCTCCATATATTCATTATATTCCGTTCTCTCCATATATTCATTATTTCTGTTCTCTCATATGTTCATTATATTTACTGTTCTCTCCATGTTCATTATATTTGCTGTTCTCTCCATATATTCATTATATTTACAGTTCTCTCCATATATTCATTATATTTACAGTTCTCTCCATATATTATTACATTTACAGTTCTCTCCATATATTTCATTATATTTACTGTTTCTCTCCATATATTCATTATATTTACAGTTCTCTCCATATATTCATTCATATTGCTGTTCTCTCCATATATTCATTATATTACAGTTCTCTCCATATATTCATTATATTTACTGTTCTCTCCATATATTCATTATATTTACTGTTCTCTCCATATATTCATTATATTTACGTTCTCTCCATATATTCATTATATTTACTGTTCTCTCCATATATTCATTATATTTACTGTTCTCTCCATATATTCATTATATTTACTGTTCTCTCCATATATTCATTATATTTACAGTTCTCTCCATATATTCATTATATTTACAGTTCTCTCCATATATTCATTATATTTACTGTTCTCTCCATATATTCATTATATTTACAGTTCTCTCCATATATTCATTATATTTACTGTTCTCTCCATATATTCATTATATTTACAGTTCTCTCCATATATTCATTATATTTACTGTTCTCTCCATATATTCATTATATTTACTGTTCTCTCCATATGTTCATTATATTTACAGTTCTCTCCATATATTCATTATATTTACTGTTCTCTCCATATATTCATTATATTTACTGTTCTCTCCATATATTCATTATATTTACTGTTCTCTCCATATATTCATTATATTTACAGTTCTCTCCATATATTCATTATATTTACTGTTCTCTCCATATATTCATTATATTTACAGTTCTCTCCATATATTCATTATATTTACTGTTCTCTCCATATGTTCATTATATTTACAGTTCTCTCCATATATTCATTATATTTACTGTTCTCTCCATATGTTCATTATATTTACAGTTCTCTCCATATATTCATTATATTTACTGTTCTCTCCATATATTCATTATATTTACAGTTCTCTCCATATATTCATTATATTTACTGTTCTCTCCATATGTTCATTATATTTACTGTTCTCTCCATATATTCATTATATTTACAGTTCTCTCCATATATTCATTATATTTACTGTTCTCTCCATATATTCATTATATTTACAGTTCTCTCCATATATTCATTATATTTACTGTTCTCTCCATATATTCATTATATTTACTGTTCTCTCCATATATTCATTATATTTACAGTTCTCTCCATATATTCATTATATTTACTGTTCTCTCCATATATTCATTATATTTACTGTTCTCTCCATATGTTCATTATATTTACTGTTCTCTCCATATATTCATTATATTTACAGTTCTCTCCATATATTCATTATATTTACTGTTCTCTCCATATGTTCATTATATTTACTGTTCTCTCCATATATTCATTATATTTACAGTTCTCTCCATATATTCATTATATTTACTGTTCTCTCCATATATTCATTATATTTACAGTTCTCTCCATATATTCATTATATTTACTGTTCTCTCCATATGTTCATTATATTTACAGTTCTCTCCATATATTCATTATATTTACTGTTCTCTCCATATGTTCATTATATTTACAGTTCTCTCCATATATTCATTATATTTACTAGTTCTCTCCATATATTCATTATATTTACAGTTCTCTCCATACTATTCATTATATTTACTAGTTCTCTCCATATGTTCATTATATTTACAGTTCTCTCCATATATTCATTATATTTTTACTAGTTCTCTCCATATGTTCATTATATTTACTGTTCTCTCCATATATTCATTATATTTACTGTTCTCTCCATATATTCATTATATTTACTGTTCTCTCCATATATTCATTATATTTACAGTTCTCTCCATATATTCATTATATTTACTGTTCTCTCCATATATTCATTATATTTACAGTTCTCTCCATATATTCATTATATTTACAGTTCTCTCCATATATTCATTATATTTACAGTTCTCTCCATATATTCATTATATTTACTGTTCTCTCCATATGTTCATTATATTTACAGTTCTCTCCATATATTCATTATATTTACATGTTCTCTCCATATATTCATTATATTTACTGTTCTCTCCATATGTTCATTATATTTACTGTTCTCTCCATATGTTCATTATATTTTACAGTTCTCTCCATATATTCAGTATATTTACCGTTCTCTCCATATGTTCAATTATATTTACAGTTCTCTCCATATATTCA
>NW_025758497.1:0-5135 GCF_021184085.1 Oncorhynchus gorbuscha | reverse complement strand
GAGTCCCTATTTATTCCTTTATGATCCGTTCCTGTCCCGTCGGTTCCTTGTATTGTATTCACCATGCCGTGATTGCGTTTCGCCCTGTCCTGTCGTGTTTTTGCCGTGATTGTGTATCACCCTGTCCTGTCGTGTTTTGTGCCTTCATCAGATGCTGCGTGTGAGCAGGTGTCTCAGTCGACTACGGCCTGCGCCACCCGAAGCGACCTGCAGTCTGTGGCCGCTTCTCCAGTTGTTTCCCTCTACAAGTCTAGAGGAATTCTGTTATTCCGTTTTGGACTTTAATAAACTCTGTTTCTGTTAAGTCGCTTTTGGGTCCTCTTTTACCTGCATGACAGAAGGAACCGACCAAGGAATGGACCCAGCGACTTCAGACGCCGTTACACTGCCGTCGAGATCCAAGGAGCCATGCTCGGCAGACACGAGCAGGAATTGTCTGCTGCTCGCCATGCCGTGGAGAACCTGGCCGCTCAGGTTTCCGACCTCTCTGGACAGTTCCAGAGTCTACGTCTCGTGCCACCTGTTACTCCCTGGCCTGCCGAGCCTCCAGAACCCAGGGTTAATAACCCACCTTGCTACTCCGGGCAGCCCACTGAGTGCCGCTCCTTTCTCACGCAGTGTGAGATTGTGTTCTCTCTCCAACCCCACACATACTCTAGAGAGAGAGCTCGGGTTGCTTACGTCATTTCACTCCTTACTGGCCGGGCTCGAGAATGGGGCACAGCTATCTGGGAGGCAAGGGCTGATTGCTCTAACAAATTCCAGAACTTTAAAGAGGAGATGATTCGGGTTTTTGACCGTTCAGTTTTTGGTGGGGAGGCTTCTAGGGCCCTGGCTTCCTTATGCCAAGGTGAACGGTCCATAACGGATTATTCCATTGAGTTTCGCACTCTTGCTGCCTCTAGTGAGTGGAACGAGCCGGCGCTGCTCGCTCGTTTTCTGGAGGGACTCCACGCAGTGGTTAAGGATGAGATTCTCTCCCGGGAGGTTCCTTCAGATGTGGACTCTTTGATTGCTCTCGCCATCCGCATAGAACGACGGGTAGATCTTCGTCACCGGGCTCGTGGAAGAGAGCTCGCATCAACGGTGTTTCCCTGCTCCGCATCGCAACCATCTCCCTCCTCTGGCTTTGAGACTGAGCCCATGCAGCTGGGAGGGATTCGTATCTCGAATAAGGAGAGGGAACGGAGGATCACCAACCGCCTGTGCCTCTATTGCGGAGTTGCTGGACATTTTGTTAATTCATGTCCAGTAAGAGGCCAGAGCCCATCAGTAAGCGGAGGGCTACTGGTGAGCGCTACTACTCAGGTCCCTTCATCTAGATCTTGTACTACTATGTCGGTCCATCTACGCTGGACCGGTTCGGGTGCTACATGCAGTGCTTTGATTGACTCTGGGGCTGAGGGTTGTTTCATGGACGAAGCATGGGCTCGGAAACATAACATTCCTTTCAGACCGTTAGACAGGCCTACGCCCATGTTTGCCTTAGATGGTAGTCATCTTCCCAGTATCAAATTTGAGACACTACCTTTAACTCTCACAGTATCTGGTAACCACAGTGAGACTATTTCTTTTTTGATTTTCCGTTCACCGTTTACACCTGTTGTTTTGGGTCACCCCTGGCTTGTATGTCATAATCCTTCTATTAATTGGTCTAGTAATTCTATCCTATCCTGGAACGTTTCTTGTCATGTGAAGTGTTTAATGTCTGCCATCCCTCCCATTTCTTCTGTCCCTACTTCTCAGGAGGAACCTGGCGATTTGACAGGAGTGCCGGAGGAATATCATGATCTGCGCACGGTCTTCAGTCGGTCCCGAGCCAACTCCCTTCCTCCTCACCGGTCGTATGATTGTAGTATTGATCTCCTTCCGGGGACCACTCCTCCTCGAGGTAGACTATACTTCTGTCGGCTCCCGAACGTAAGGCTCTCGAGGATTATTTGTCTGTGTCTCTTGACGCGGTACCATAGTGCCTTCTTCTTCTCCGGCCGGGGCGGGGTTCTTTTTTGTTAAAAAGAAGGACGGTACTCTGCGCCCCTGCGTGGATTATCGAGGGCTGAATGACATAACGGTTAAGAATCGTTATCCGCTTCCCCTTATGTCATCAGCCTTCGAGATTCTGCAGGGAGCCAGGTGCTTTACTAAGTTGGACCTTCGTAACGCTTACCATCTCGTGCGCATCAGAGAGGGGGACGAGTGAAAACGGCGTTTAACACCCGTTAGGGCATTTTGAGTACCGGGTTCTGCCGTTCGGTCTCGCCAATGCGCCAGCTGTTTTTCAGGCATTAGTTAATGATGTTCTGAGAGACATGCTGAACATTTTTGTTTTTGTCTATCTTGACGATATCCTGATTTTTTCTCCGTCACTCGAGATTCATGTTCAGCACGTTCGACGTGTTCTACAGCGCCTTTTAGAGAATTGTCTCTACGTAAAGGCTGAGAAGTGCTCTTTTCATGTCTCCTCCGTTACTTTTCTCGGTTCCGTTATTTCCGCTGAAGGCATTCAGATGGATTCCGCTAAGGTCCAAGCTGTCAGTGATTGGCCCGTTCCAAGGTCACGTGTCGAGTTGCAGCGCTTTAGGTTTCGCTAATTTCTATCGGCGTTTCATTCGTAATTTCGGTCAAGTTGCTGCCCTCTCACAGCTCTTACTTCTGTCAAGACGTGTTTTAAGTGGTCCGGTTCCGCCCAGGGAGCTTTTGATCTTCTAAAAGAACGTTTTACGTCCGCTCCTATCCTCGTTACTCCTGACGTCACTAGACAATTCATTGTCGAGGTTGACGCTTCAGAGGTAGGCGTGGGAGCCATCCTATCCCAGCGCTTCCAGTCTGACGATAAGGTTCATCCTTGCGCTTATTTTTCTCATCGCCTGTCGCCATCTGAGCGCAACTATGATGTGGGTAACCGTGAACTGCTCGCCATCCGCTTAGCCCTAGGCGAATGGCGACAGTGGTTGGAGGGGGCGACCGTTCCTTTGTCGTTTGGACAGACCATAAGAACCTTGAGTACATCCGTTCTGCCAAACGACTTAATGCCCGTCAAGCTCGTTGGGCGTTGTTTTTCGCTCGTTTCGAGTTTGTGATTTCTTACCGTCCGGGTAGCAAGAACACCAAGCCTGATGCCTTATCCCGTCTGTTTAGTTCTTCTGTGGCTTCTACTGATCCCGAGGGGATTCTTCCTTATGGGCGTGTTGTCGGGTTAACAGTCTGGGGAATTGAAAGACAGGTTAAGCAAGCACTCACGCACACTGCGTCGCCGCGCTTGTCCTAGTAACCTCCTTTTCGTTCCTGTTTCCACTGTCTGGCTGTTCTTCAGTGGGCTCACTCTGCCAAGTTAGCTGGTCATCCCGGTGTTCGAGGCACTCTTGCGTCTATTCGCCAGCGCTTTTTGGTGGCCGACTCAGGAGCGTGACACGCGCCGTTCGTGGCTGCTTGTTCGGACTGCGCGCAGACTAAGTCGGGTAACTCTCCTCCTGCCGGTCGTCTCAGACCGCTCCCCATTCCTTCTCGACCATGGTCTCACATTGCCTTAGACTTCATTACCGGTCTGCCTTTGTCTGCGGGGAAGACTGTGATTCTGACGGTTGTCGATAGGTTCTCTAAGGCGGCACATTTCATTCCCCTCGCTAAACTTCCTTCCGCTAAGGAGACGGCACAAATCATTATTGAGAATGTATTCAGAATTCATGGCCTCCCGTTAGGACGCCGTTCAGACAGAGGCCCGCAATTCACGTCACAGTTTTGGAGGGAGTTCTGTCGTTTGATTGGTGCGTCCGTCAGTCTCTCTTCCGGGTTTCATCCCCAGTCTAACGGTCAAGAGAGAGGGCCAATCAGACGATTGGTCGCATACTACGCAGCCTTTCTTTCAGAAACCCTGCGTCTTGGGCAGAACAGCTCCCTGGGCAGAATACGCTCACACCCGCTTCCTTCGTCTGCTACCGGGTTATCTCTCCGTTTCAGAGTAGTCTGGGTTACCAGCCTCCTCTGTTCTCATCCCAGCTTGCCGAGTCCAGCGTTCCCTCCGCTCAAGCGTTTGTCCAACGTTGTGAGCGCACCTGGAGGAGGGTGAGGTCTGCACTTTGCCGTTACAGGGCACAGACGGTGAGAGCCGCCAATAAACGCAGGATTAAGAGTCCAAGGTATTGTTGCGGCCAGAGAGTGTGGCTTTCCACTCGCAACCTTCCTCTTACGACAGCTTCTCGTAAGTTGACTCCGCGGTTCATTGGTCCGTTCCGTGTCTCCCAGGTCGTCAATCCTGTCGCTGTGCGACTGCTTCTTCCGCGACATCTTCGTCGCGTCCATCCTGTCTTCCATGTCTCCTGTGTTAAGCCCTTTCTTCGCACCCCCGTTCGTCTTCCCTCCCCTCCCGTCCTTGTCGAGAGCGCACCTATTTACAAGGTACATAAGATTATGGACATGCGTTCTCGGGACGGGGTCACCAATACCTAGTGGATTGGGAGGGTTACGGTCCTGAGGAGAGGAGTTGGGTTCCGTCTCGGACGTGCTGGACCGTTTCCGCTCATCGATGATTTCCTCCGTTGCCGCCAGGATTCCTCCTCGAGTGCGCCAGGAGGCGCTCGGTGAGTGGGGGTACTGTCATGTTTGTCATTTATTGTCATGTCTTGTCCCTGTGCTCCCATGCTATTCGTTTCTCCTGCTGGTCTTGTTTGGTTCTATCCCTCTCTCCCCCTCCCTCTCTCACTCTCTCGCTCTCTTCTCTCTGTCGTCCGTTCCTGCTCCCAGCTGTTCCTATTCCCCTAATCATCATTTAGTCTTCCCACACCTGTTCCTGATCCTTTCCCTGATTAGAGTCCCTATTTATTCCTTTATGATCCGTTCCTGTTCCGTCGGTTCCTTGTATTGTATTCACCATGCCGTGATTATGTTTCGCCCTGTCCTGTCGTGTTTTTGCCGTGATTGTGTATCACCCTGTCCTGTCGTGTTTGTGCCTTCATCAGATGCTGCGTGTGAGCAGGTGTCTCAGTCGACACGGCCTGCGCTACCCGCCAAGCGACCTGCAGTCTGTGGCCGCTTCTCCAGTTGTTTCTTCTACAAGTCTAGAGGAATTTGTTATTCCGTTTGGACTTTAATAAACCTTGCTTCGTTAAGTCGCTTTTGGGTCCTCTTTTACCTGCATG
>NW_025758496.1:0-5135 GCF_021184085.1 Oncorhynchus gorbuscha | reverse complement strand
TTCTTTCCTCTTTCTATCCCTCTCTCCTCCTCTCTCACTCTCTCGCTCTCTTCTCTCTATCGTCTGCCCTGCTCCCAGCTGTTCCTATTCCCCTAATCATCATTTAGTCTTCCCACACCTGTTCCCGATCCTTTCCCCTGATTGGAGTCCCTATTTATTCCTTTGTGTTCCGTTCCTGTCCTGTCGGTTCCTTGTTTAGAATTCACCGTGCTGTGATTGTGTATCGCCTCTGTCCTGTCGTGTTTTTGCTGTGATTGTGTATCGCCCTGTCCTGTCGTGTTTTTTGCCTTCATCAGATGCTGCGTGTGAGCAGGTGTCTCTGTCAACTACGGCCTGCGCCTACTACCGGGGAAGCTTTCGACCTGCAGTCTGTGGCCGCTTCTCCTGTTATTCCCCTACAGACTAGAGGATTTCTGTTATTCCCTGTTTGGACTTGAATAAACTCTGTTTCTGTTAAGTCGCTTTTGGGTCCTCTTTCACCTGCATGACAGAAGGAACCGACCAAGGAATGGACCCAGCGACTTCAGACGCCGTTACACTGCCGTCGAGATCCAAGGAGCCATGCTCGGCAGACACGAGCAGGAATTGTCTGCTGCTCGCCATGCCGTGGAGAACCTGGCCGCCAGGTTTCCGACCTCTGGACAGTTCCAGAGTCTACGCCTCGTGCCACCTGTTACTTCCTGGCCTGCCGAGCCTCCAGAACCTAGGGTTAATAACCCACCTTACTACTCCGGGCAGCCCACTGAGTGCCGCTCCTTTCTCACGCAGTGTGAGATTGTGTTCTCTCTCCAACCCAACACATACTTAGAGAGAGAGCTCGGGTTGCTTTACGCCATTTCACTCCTTACTGGCCGGGCTCGAGAATGGGGCACAGCTATCTGGGAGGCAAGGGCTGATTGCTCTAACAAGTTCCAGAACTTTAAAGAGGAGATGATTCGGTTTTTGACCGTTCAGTTTTTGGTGGGGAGGCTTCTAGGGCCCTGGCTTCCTTATGCCAAGGTGAACGGTCCATAACGGATTATTCTATTGAGTTTCGCACTCTTGCTGCCTCTAGTGAGTGGAACGAGCCGGCGCTGCTCGCTCGTTTTCTGAGGGACTCCACGCAGTGGTTAAGGATGAGATTCTCTCCCGGGAGGTTCCTTCAGATGTGGACTCTTTGATTGCTCTCGCCATCCGCATAGAACGACGGGTAGATCTTCGTCACCGGGCTCGTGGAAGAGAGCTCGCATCAACGGTGTTTCCCTGCTCCGCATCGCAACCATCTCCCCTCCTCTGGCTTTGAGACTGAGCCCATGCAGCTGGGAGGATTCGTGCATCTCGACTAAGGAGAGGGAACGGAGGATCACCAACCGCCTGTGCCTCTATTACAGGAGTTGCTGGACATTTTGTTAATTCATGTCCAGTAAAAGCCAGAGCTCATCTGTAAGCGGAGGGCTACAGGTGAGCGCAACTACTCAAGTCTCTCCATCAAAATCCTGTACTATTTTTGTCGGTCCATCTACGCTGGACCGGTTCGGTGCTACATGTAGTGCCTTGATAGACTCTGGGGCTGAGGGTTGTTTCATGGACGAAGCATGGGTTCGGAAACATGACATTCCTTTCAGAGAGTTAGAGAAGCCTACGCCCATGTTCGCCTTAGATGGTAGTCATCTTCCCAGTATCAGATTTGAGACACTACCTTTAACCCTCACAGTATCTGGTAACCACAGTGAGACTATTTCTTTTTTGATTTTCCGTTCACCGTTTACACCTGTTGTTTTGGGTCATCCCTGGCTAGTATGTCATAATCCTTCTATTAATTGGTCTAGTAATTCTATCCTATCCTGGAACGTTTCTTGTCATGTGAAGTGTTTAATGTCTGCCATCCCTCCCGTTTCTTCTGTCCCTACTTCTCAGGAGGAACCTGGCGATTTGACAGGAGTGCCGGAGGAATATCATGATCTGCGCACGGTCTTCAGTCGGTCCCGAGCCAACTCCCTTCCTCCTCACCGGTCGTATGATTGTAGTATTGATCTCCTTCCGGGGACCACTCCTCCTCGAGGTAGACTATACTTCTGTCGGCTCCCGAACGTAAGGCTCTCGAGGATTATTTGTCTGTGTCTCTTGACGCCGGTACCATAGTGCCTTCTTCTCCTCGGCCGGGGCGGGGTTCTTTTTTGTTAAGAAGAAGGACGGTACTCTGCGCCCCTGCGTGATTATCGAGGGCTGAATGACATAACGGTTAAGAATCGTTATCCGCTTCCCCTTATGTCATCAGCCTTCGAGATTCTGCAGGGAGCCAGGTGCTTTACTAAGTTGGACCTTCGTAACGCTTACCATCTCGTGCGCATCAGAGAGGGGGACGAGTGGAAAACGGCGTTAACACTCCGTTAGGGCATTTTGAGTACCGGGTTCTGCCGTTCGGGTCTCGCCAATGCGCCAGCTGTTTTTCAGGCATTAGTTAATGATGTTCTGAGAGACATGCTGAACATCTTTGTTTTTGTCTATCTTGACGATATCCTGATTTTTTCTCCGTCACTCGAGATTCATGTTCAGCACGTTCGACGTGTTCTACAGCGCCTTTTAGAGAATTGTCTCTACGTAAAGGCTGAGAAGTGCTCTTTTCATGTCTCCTCCGTTACTTTCTCGGTTCCGTTATTTCCGCTGAAGGCATTCAGATGGATTCCGCTAAGGTCCAAGCTGTCAGTGATTGGCCCGTTCCAAGGTCACGTGTCGAGTTGCAGCGCTTTAGGTTTCGCTAATTTCTATCGGCGTTTCATTCGTAATTTCGGTCAAGTTGCTGCCCCTCTCACAGCTCTTACTTCTGTCAAGACGTGTTTTAAGTGGTCCGGTTCCGCCCAGGGAGCTTTTGATCTTCTAAAAGAACGTTTTACGTCCGCTCCTATCCTCGTTACTCCTGACGTCACTAGACAATTCATTGTCGAGGTTGACGCTTCAGAGGTAGGCGTGGGAGCCATTCTATCCCAGCGCTTCCAGTCTGACGATAAGGTTCATCCTTGCGCTTATTTTTCTCATCGCCTGTCGCCATCTGAGCGCAACTATGATGTGGGTAACCGTGAACTGCTCGCCATCCGCTAGCCCTAGGCGAATGGCGACAGTGGTTGGAGGGGGCGACCGTTCCTTTGTCGTTTGGACAGACCATAAGAACCTTGAGTACATCCGTTCTGCCAAACGACTTAATGCCCGTCGTTTCCGTTGGGCGTTGTTTTTCGCTCGTTTCGAGTTTGTGATTTCTTACCGTCCGGGTAGCAAGAACACCAAGCCTGATGCCTTATCCCGTCTGTTTAGTTCTTCTGTGGCTTCTACTGATCCCGAGGGGATTCTTCCTTATGGGCGTGTTGTCGGGTTAACAGTCTGGGGAATTGAAAGACAGGTTAAGCAAGCACTCACGCACACTGCGTCGCCGCGCGCTTGTCCTAGTAACCTCCTTTTCGTTCCTGTTTCCACTCGTCTGGCTGTTCTTCAGTGGGCTCACTCTGCCAAGTTAGCTGGTCATCCCGGTGTTCGAGGCACTCTTGCGTCTATTCGCCAGCGCTTTTGGTGGCCGACTCAGGAGCGTGACACGCGCCGTTTCGTGGCTGCTTGTTCGGACTGCGCGCAGACTAAGTCGGGTAACTCTCCTCCTGCCGGTCGCTCTCAGACCGCTCCCCATTCCTTCTCGACCATGGTCTCACATCGCCTTAGACTTCATTACCGGTCTGCCTTTGTCTGCGGGGAAGACTGTGATTCTTACGGTTGTCGATAGGTTCTCTAAGGCGGCACATTTCATTCCCTCGCCTCCCGTTAGACGCCGTTTCAGACAGAGGCCCGCAATTCACGTCACAGTTTTGGAGGGAGTTCTGTCGCTTGATTGGTGCGTCCGTCAGTCTCTCTTCCGGGTTTCATCCCCAGTCTAACGGTCAAGCAGAGAGGGCCAATCAGACGATTGGTCGCATACTACGCAGCCTTTCTTTCAGAAACCCTGCGTCTTGGGCAGAACAGCTCCCCTGGGCAGAATACGCTCACAATTCGCTCCTTCGTCTGCTACCGGGTTATTCTCCGTTTCAGAGTAGTCTGGGTTACCAGCCTCCTCTGTTCTCATCCCAGCTTGCCGAGTCCAGCGTCCCTCCGCCTCAAGCGTTTGTCCAACGTTGTGAGCGCACCTGGAGGAGGGTGAGGTCTGCACTTTGCCGTTACAGGGCACAGACGGTGAGAGCCGCCAATAAACGCAGGATTAAGAGTCCAAGGTATTGTTGCGCCAGAGAGTGTGGCTTTCCACTCGCAACCTTCCTCTTACGACAGCTTCTCGTAAGTTGACTCCGCGGTTCATTGGTCCGTTCCGTGTCTCCCAGGTCGTCAATCCTGTCGCTGTGCGACTGCTTCTTCCGCGACATCTTCGTCGCGTCCATCCTGTCTTCCATGTCTCCTGTGTTAAGCCCTTTCTTCGCACCCCCGTTCGTCTTCCCTCCCCTCCCGTCCTTGTCGAGAGCGCACCTATTTACAAGGTACATAAGATCATGGACATGCGTTCTCGGGACGGGGTCACCAATACTTAGTGGATTGGGAGGGTTACGGTCCTGAGGAGAGGAGTTGGGTTCCGTCTCGGGACGTGCTGGACCGTTCACTCATCGATGATTTCCTCCGTTGCCGCCAGGATTCCTTCCTCGAGTGCGCCAGGAGGCGCCGGTGAGTGGGGGGTACTGTCATGTTTGTCATTTATTATCATGTCTTGTCCCTGTGCTCCCATTCTATTCGTTTCCCTCTGCTGGTCTTATTAGGTTCTTTCCCTCTTTCTATCCCTCTCTCTCCCCTCCCTCTCACTCTCTCGCTCTCTCTCTCTCTCTATCGTTCCGTTCCTGCTCCCAGCTGTTCCTATTCCCCTAATCATCATTTAGTCTTCCCACACCTGTTCCCGATCCTTTCCCTGATTGGAGTCCCTATTTATTCCTTTGTGTTCCGTTCCTGTCCTGTCGGTTCCTTGTTTAGAATTCACCGTCCTGCGTGTTTTTGCTGTGATTGTGTATCGCCCTGTCCTGTCGTGTTTTTTGCCTTCATCAGATGCTGCGTGTGAGCAGGTGTCTCTGTCAACTACGGCCTGCGCCTACCCGAAGCGACCTGCAGTCTGTGGCCGCTTCTCCTGTTATTCCCCTACAGAC
>NW_025758495.1:0-5136 GCF_021184085.1 Oncorhynchus gorbuscha | reverse complement strand
ATTGGTGCTATGTTCAGAAATGCCTCCACAACATCCGGAGAAATTGCAGAGAGCCACATCAAATAACAGAAATACTCATCATAAACTTTGATGAAAGATCAATTTTTTACATAGAATTAAAGATAAACTTGTTCTTAATGCAACCGCTGTGTCAGATTTCAAAAAAGCTTTACGGCAAAAACACAATATTCAATCATCTGAGAACAGGGTTCAGCCACAAAAGCAAGCCATGCAGTCACCCGCCAAGTTGTGGAGTCAACAAAAGTCATAAATAGCATTATAAATCTTCACTTACCTTTGCTGATCTTCGTCGGAATGCACTCCCAGGACTCCCACTTCCACAAGAAATGTTCGATTACGTCCACATTTATGTCCAAATACCTCCGTTTTGTTCGCACGTTTAGTTCACTATTCCAAAGGCACAATGCGCGAGAGCAAAATCCAGACGAAGAGTCAAAAGAGTTCCATTACAGTTTGTAGAAACATGTCAAATGATGTTTACAATCAAACCTTAGGGTCTTTTTATAATAAATCTTAAAATATTCCAAACCTCAGATTTCCCAGATTTCCCACAAAAAAAGAGTGTTTTCTATCCAAATCTAATATGCATATCTTATCTTCTGGGGATGAGTAGCAGGCAGTTGAATTTGGGCATGCTTGTTATCCAAATTATTTGGTGTTTTACGTTGTTCACGGGGGATATTTTTTGCAGAATTCTGCATGCAATCTCAATTTGGTGTTTGTCCCATGTTTTGAATTCTTGGTTGGTGAGAGGACCCCAGACCTCACAGCCATTAAGAGCAATGGGTACTATCACTGATTCAAGCGATTTTAGCCAGATCTTAATTGGTATGTAAAATTTTATTTTCCTTTTGATGGCGTAGAAGCCCATTCTTGCCTTGTCTCTCAGATCATTCACAGCTTTGTGGAAGTTACCTGTGGCGATGATGTTTAGGCCAAGGTACGTATCGTTTGTTGTGTGCTCTAGGGCAACACTGTCTAGATGAAATTTGTATTCGTGGTCCTGGCAACTGGACATTTTTTTTAACACCATTATTTTTGTCTAACTGAGCTTTACTGTCAGGGCCCAGGTTTGACAGAATCTGTGCAGAAGATCTAGGTGCTGCTGTAGTCCCTCCTTGGTTGGGGACAGAAGCACCAGATCATCAGCAAACAGTAGACATTTGACTTCAGATTGTAGTAGGGTGAGGCCAGGTGCTGCAGACTGTTCTAGTGCCCTTGCCAAATCATTGATATATATGTTGAATAGGGTGGAGCTTAAACTGCATCCCTGTCTCACCCTGCAGCCCTGTGGAAAGAAATGTGTGTGATTTTTACCAATTTTAAAAGCACACTTGTTGTTTGTTTACATGGATTTCATGATGTCGTTTGTTTTTCCTCCAACACCACTTTCCATCAACTTGTATAGCAGACCTTCATGCCAAGTCTCAAGCTTTTTTGAATCGACAAAGCATAAGAAGACTTTGCCTTTGTTTTGGTTTGTTTGTTTGTCAATTAGGGTGTGCAGGGTAAGTACGTGGTCTGTCGTACAGTAATTTGGTAAAAATGTGACATTTTATTATTATTACGTTGTTTGTATATGTTTCTGCTGTTCTTTGTCATAGAGCCAAAATGATTGGAGAAGTGGTTTATCCATACATCTCCGTTTTGGATAGATAACTCTTCGTGTTGTTGTTTGTTTAGAGATTTCCAATTTTCCCAGAAGTGGTTATATTCTATGGATTCTTCGAATACATTGAGCTGATTTCTGACGTGCTGTTCCTTCTTTTTCCGTAATGTATTTTTGTATTGTTTTAGTGATTCACCATAGTGAAGGTGTAGGCTCAGGTTTTCTGTTATGTTTTAGTGATTCACCATAGTGAAGGTGTAGGCTCAGGTTTTCTGTTATGTTTTAGTGATTCACCATAGTGAAGGTGTAGGCTCAGGTTTTCTGTTATGTTTTAGTGATTCACCATAGTGAAGGTGTAGGCTCAGGTTTTCTGTTATGTTTTAGTGATTCACCATAGTGAAGGTGTAGGCTCAGGTTTTCTGTTATGTTTTAGTGATTCACCATAGTGAAGGTGTAGGCTCAGGTTTTCTGTTATGTTTTAGTGATTCACCATAGTGAAGGTGTAGGCTCAGGTTTTCTGTTACGTTTTAGTGATTCACCATAGTGAAGGTGTAGGCTCAGGTTTTCTGTTACGTTTTAGTGATTCACCATAGTGAAGGTGTAGGCTCAGGTTTTCTGTTACGTTTTAGTGATTCACCATAGTGAAGGTGTAGGCTCAGGTTTTCTGTTATGTTTTAGTGATTCACCATAGTGAAGGTGTAGGCTCAGGTTTTCTGTTATGTTTTAGTGATTCACCATAGTGAAGGTGTAGGCTCAGGTTTTCGCGGTCTCTAAGTTTGTTGTATAGGTTTCTCAATTTCATTCTTAGGTTTTTGCATTCTTCATCTAACCATTTCTCATTGATGTTGATTTGTCTGCTTGATATTTTTGTCTGCTTATTTTTTTTTTTTTGATAGGGAAGCTGAGAGGTCAAATATACTGTTTAGGTTTTCTACTGCCAAGTTTACAACTTCACTATTACAATGAAACATTTTGTCCAGGAAATTGTCTAGAAGGGATTTCATTTGTTGTTGCCTAATTGTTGTTTTGGTAGGTTTCACACTACTTTCCTTCCATCGATAGATTTTCTTAATATTATTCAGGCTTTGATGCCTCATGATTGAGCATATCTCCGTACAATTGTTTTCCCACCTTTATTTAACCGGGTAGGCTAGTTGAGAACAAGTTCTCATTTACAACTGCGACCTGGCCAAGATAAAGCAAAGCAGTGCGACACAAACAACAACACAGAGTTACACATGGAAAAAACAAACATATGATCAATAATATAATAGAAAAAGTATATATACAGTGTGTGCAAATGAGGTAGGATAAGGGAGGTTAGGAAATAAATAGGCCATAGTGGCGAAATATTTACAACATGACAATTAAACACTGGAGTGATAGATGTGCAGACGATAAATGTGCAAGTAGAGATACTGGGGTGCAAAGAAGCAAAAGGTGGAAAGCATGGCCAGCCGTAGAAAAATGCTTATTGAAATTCTCGATTATCGTGGCTTTATCAGTTTTTAGTTTTTATTTTACCTTTATTTAACTAGGCAAGTCAGTTAAGAACAAATTCTTATTTTCAATGATGGCCTAGGGGCAGAACGACAGATTTGTACCTTGTCAGCTCAGGGGTTTGTACTTGCAACCTTCCGGTTACAACGCTCTAACCACTAGGCTACCCTGCCGCCCCCACTGTCAGTGATGACAGTGTTTCCTAGTCTCTGTGCAGTGGGCAGCTGGGAGGCGGTACTCATATTCTCCATGGACTTTTCAGTGTCCCAAAACTTTTTGGAATTAGTTCTGCAGGATGCTAATTTCAGTTTGAAAAGCTAGTCTTTGCTTTCCTAACTGACTGTGTGTATTGGTTCCTGACTTCCCTGAAAAGTTGCATATCGCAGGGACTATTCCGAGCTAGTGCAGTGCACCACAGGGTGTTTTTGTGCTGGTCAAGGGCAGTCTGGTCTGGAGTGAAACAAGGGCTATATATGTTCTTAGTTCTACATTTTTGAAAGGGGAATGCTTATTTAAGATGGTGAGGAAAGAACTTTTAATGAACAACCAGGCATCCTCTACTGACGGGATGAGGTCAATATCCTTCCAGGATACCCGGGCCAGGTTGATTAGAAAGGCTTGCTCGCAGAAGTGTTTTAGGGTGTCTTTGACAGTGATGAGGGGTGGTCGTTTGACCGCCGCGGACCCATAATGGATGCAGGCAATGAGGCAGTGGTCGGTGAGATCCTGGTTGAAAACAGCAGAGGTGTAATTAGAAGGCAAGTAGTCCAGGATGATATCTAAGAGGGTGCCCATGTTACGGATCTGGAGTTGTACCTGGTAGGTTCCTTGATCATTTGTGTGAGATTGAGGGCATCTAGCTTAGATTGTAGGACAGCCAGGGTGTTAAGCATATCCCAGTTTAGGTCACGTAGCAGTACAAACTCTGACAATAGATGGGGTGCAATCAATTCACATATGGTGTCCAGCGCACAGCGCACAGCTGGGAGCTGAGTGGGGTCTATAACAAGCTGCAACAGTGAGGGACTTATTTCTGGAGAGATGGATCTTTAAAAGTAGAAGCTCAAACTGTTACGGCGTAGACCTGAATAGTACGACAGAACTCTGCAGGCTATCTCTACAGTAGATTGCAATTCCTCCCCCTTTAGCAGTTCTGTCTTGACGGAACATTTTGTAATTGGGGATGGACATTTCAGAATTTTTTGTGGCCTTCCTAAGCCAGGATTCAGACACTGCTAGGACATCAGGGTTGGCGGGGTGTGCTAAAGCAGTGGATAAAGCAAATTCAGGGAGGAGCCTTCTGACGTTAACATGCATGAACCCAGGGCTTTTACGGTTGCAGAAGTCAACAAATGAGAGCACCTGGGGACACACAGGGCCTGGGTTAACCTCTACATCACCAGACAAACAGAGGAAGAGTAGGATGAGGGTACGGCTAAAGGCTATATGAACTGGTTCTTCAAGTGTTGGGAACAGAGAATAAAAGGAGCAGATTTCTGGGCGTGGTAGGATCGATTCAGGGAAAAGTGTACAGACAAGTGTATGGTAGGGTGCGAGTAGAGTGTGGGTAAACCTAGGCATTGAGTGACGATGAGAGAGGTTGCATTTCTGGAGGCGACAGTTAAGCTAGGTGTGGTCTCCGCATGTGTGGGGTGTGGGACAAGGGGGCTATCTGAGGCATGTTGAGCAGGACTAGGGGCTCCGGAGTAAAATAAAACAATGAGAGCTGCCTTTAACAACAGTATACAAGGCATATTGACATTAGAGAAAGGCATAAAGCAATCACAGGTGTTGATAGGGAGAGCTAAGACAACAACGGGTGAGACAACAATGGTTAAACAGCTAGGACAACAACAACGCAGATGGATCATCACCAACATCCACGACGCAGAGGCTGGTTGTCACGTTCTGACCTTAGTTCTTTTGTTACGTTCTGACCTTAGTTCTTTTGTTTTGTCTTTGTTTTAGTATGGTCAGGGTGTGAGTTGGGTGGGTTGTCTATGTTA
>NW_025758494.1:0-5136 GCF_021184085.1 Oncorhynchus gorbuscha | reverse complement strand
CACCTGTTCCCTATCTTTTCCCCTGATTAGAGTCCCTATTTCTCCCCTTGTTTTCCGTTTCTGTCCTGTCGGATCCTTGTATATTGTTCACCGTGCTGTGTCTTTGTATCGCCCTGTCGTGTCGTGTTTCCCTCAGATGCTGCGTGGTGAGCAGGTGTCTGAGTCTGCTACGGTCAAGTGCCTTCCCGAGGCAACCTACAGTTTATGATCGAGTCTCCAGTCTGTTCTCGTCATTACGAGTGGAATTGTTTTTTATGCTTTATTTACCGCTCCGATTTGTCTAGGAGTATTGCATATTTCCTTTACTGGATTAAAGACTCTGTTTTCGCCAAGTCGCTTTTGGGTCCTCATTCACCTGCATAACAGAAGGATCCGACCAAAGAATGGACCCAGCGACTACAGACGCTCGTAACACTGCCGTCGAGATCCAAGGAGCCATGCTCGGCAGACACGAGCAGGAATTGTCTGCTGCTCGTCATGCCGTGGAGAACCTGGCCGCTCAGGTTTCCGACCTCTCTGGACAGTTCCAGAGTCTTCGTCTCGTGCCACCTGTTACTTCCTGGTCTGCCGAGCCTCCGGAACCTAGGGTTAATAACCCACCTTGTTACTCCGGGCAGCCCACGGAGTGCCGCTCCTTTCTCACCCAGTGTGATATTGTGTTCTCTCTCCAACCCAACACATACTCTAGAGAGAGAGCTCGGGTTGCTTACGTCATATCACTCCTTACTGGCCGGGCTCGAGAGTGGGGCACAGCTATCTGGGAGGCAAGGGCTGATTGTTCTAACAATTACCAGAACTTTAAAGAGGAGATGATTCGGGTTTTTGACCGTTCAGTTTTTGGTAGGGAGGCTTCTAGGGCCCTGGCTTCCCTATGCCAAGGTGATCGATCCATAACGGATTACTCTATAGAGTTTCGCACTCTTGCTGCCTCTAGTGACTGGAACGAGCCGGCGCTGCTCGCTCGTTTTCTGGAGGGACTCCACGCAGTGGTTAAAGATGAGATTCTCTCCCGGGAGGTTCCTTCCAGTGTGGACTCTTTGATTGCTCTCGCCATCCGCATAGAACGACGGGTAGATCTTCGTCACCAAGCTCGTGGAAGAGAGCTCGCGTCAACGGTGTTTCCCTGCTCCGCATCGCAACCATCTCCCTCCTCTGGCTCAGAGACTGAGCCCACATGCAGCTGGGAGGTATTCGCATCTCGACTAAGGAGAGGCAGGAGGATCACCAACCGCCTGTGCCTCTATTGCGGACTTGCTGGACATTTTGTCAATTCATGTCCAGTAAAAGCCAGAGCTCATCAGTAAGCGGAGAGCTACTGGTGGCGCTACTACTCAGGTCTCTCCATCTAGATCCTGTACTACTATGTCGGTCCATCTACGCTGGACGGTTCGGGTGCTACATGCAGTGCCTTGATAGACTCTGGGCTGAGGTTGTTTCATGGACGAAGCATGGGCTCGGAAACATGACATTCCTTTCAGACAGTTAGACAAGCCTACGCCCATGTTACTTCAGATGGTAGTCATCTTCCCAGTATCAGATTTGAGACACTACCTTTAACCCTCACAGTATCTGGTAACCACAGTGAGACTATTTCTTTTTGATTTTCGTTCACCTTTTACACCTGTTGTTTTGGGTCATCCCTGGCTAGTATGTCATAATCCTTCTATTAATTGGTCTAGTAATTCTATCCTATCCTGGAAGCGTTTCTTGTCATGTAGAAGTGTTTAATGTCTGCCATCCCTCCCATTTCTTCTGTCCCCACTTCTCAGGAGGAACCTGGCGATTTGACAGGAGTGCCGGAGGAATATCATGATCTGCACGGTCTTCCAGTCGGTCCCGAGCCAACTCCCTTCTCCTCACCGGTCGTATGATTGTAGTATTGATCTCCTTCGGGGACCACTCCTCCTCGGGGTAGACTATACTCTCTGTCGGCTCAGACGTAAGGCTCTCGAGGATTATTTGTCTGTCTTGACGCCGGTACCATAGTGCCTTCTTCCTCTCCGGCCGGGCGGGGGTTTTTTGTTAAGAAAAAGGACGGTACTCTGCGCCCCTGCGTGGATATCGAGGGCTGAATGACATAACGGTTAGAATCGTTATCCGTTCCCCCTTATGTCATCAGCCTTCGAGATTCTGCAAGGAGCCAGGTGCTTTACTAAGTTGGACCTTCGTAGCGCTTACCATCTCATGCATCAGAGAGGGGCAGTGGAAAACGGCGTTTAACACTCCGTTAGGGCATTTTGAGTACCGGGTTCTGCCGTTTGGTCTCGCCAATGCGCGCTGTTTTTCAGGCATTAGTTAATGATGTTCTGAGAGACATGCTGAACATCTTTGTTTTGTCTACCTTATTGTGATATCCTGATTTTTCACCGTCACTCGAGATTCATGTTCAGCACGTTCGACGTGTTCTCCAGCGCCTTTTAGAGAATTGTCTCTACGTGAAGGCTGAGAAGTGCTCTTTTCATGTCTCCTCCGTTACTTTTCTCGGTTTCCGTTATTTCCGCTGAAGGCATTCAGATGGATTCCGCTAAGGTCAAGCTGTCAGTGGTGGCCCGTTCCAAGGTCACGTGTCGGTTACAGCGCTTTCTAGGTTTCGCTAATTTCTATCGGCGTTTCATTCGTAATTTCGGTCAAGTTGCTGCCCCTCTCACAGCTCTTACTTCTGTCAAGACGTGTTTTAAGTGGTCCGGTTCCGCCCAGGGAGCTTTTGATCTTCTAAAAGAACGTTTTACGTCCGCTCCTATCCTCGTTACTCCTGACGTCACTAGACAATTCATTGTCGAGGTTGACGCTTCAGAGGTAGGCGTGGGAGCCATTCTATCCCAGCGCTTCCAGTCTGACGATAAGGTTCATCCTTGCGCTTATTTTTCTCATCGCCTGTCGCCATCTGAACGCAACTATGATGTGGGTAACCGCGAACTGCTCGCCATCCGCTTAGCCCTAGGCGAATGGCGACAGTGGTTGGAGGGGCGACCGTTCCTTTTGTCGTTTGGACAGACCATAAGAACCTTGAGTACATCCGTTCTGCCAAACGACTTAATGCTCGTCAAGCTCGTTGGGCGTTGTTTTTCGCTCGTTTCGAGTTTGTGATTTCTTACCGTCCGAGTAGCAAGAACACCAAGCCTGATGCCTTATCCCGTCTTTTTAGTTCTTCTGTGGCTTCTACTGATCCCGAGGGGATTCTTCCTTATGGGCGTGTTGTCGGGTTGACAGTCTGGGGAATTGAAAGACAGGTTAAGCAAGCACTCACGCACACTGCGTCGCCGCGCGCTTGTCCTAGTAACCTTCTTTTCGTTCCTGTTTCTACTCGTCTGGCTGTTCTTCAGTGGGCTCACTCTGCCAAGTTAGCTGGTCATCCCGGCGTTCGAGGCACTCTTGCTTCTATTCGCCAGCGCTTTTGGTGGCCGACTCAGGAGCGTGACACGCGCCGTTTCGTGGCTGCTTGTTCGGACTGCGCGCAGACTAAGTCAGGTAACTCTCCTCCTGCCGGTCGTCTCAGACCGCTTCCCATTCCTTCTCGACCATGGTCTCACATCGCCCTAGACTTCATTACCGGTCTGCCTTTGTCTGCGGGGAAGACTGTGATTCTTACGGTTGTCGATAGGTTCTCTAAGGCGGCACATTTCATTCCCCTCGCTAAACTTCCTTCCGCTAAGGAGACGGCACAAATCATCATCGAGAATGTGTTCAGAATTCATGGCCTCCCGTTAGACGCCGTTTCAGACAGAGGCCCGCAATTCACGTCACAGTTTTGGAGGGAGTTCTGTCGTTTGATTGGTGCGTCCGTCAGTCTCTCTTCCGGGTTTCATCCCCAGTCTAACGGTCAAGCAGAGAGGGCCAATCAGACGATTGGTCGCATACTACGCAGCCTTTCTTTCAGAAACCCTGCGTCTTGGGCAGAACAGCTCCCCTGGGCAGAATACGCTCACAACTCGCTTCCTTCGTCTGCTACCGGGTTATCTCCGTTTCAGAGTAGTCTGGGTTACCAGCCTCCTCTGTTCTCATCCCAACTTGCCGAGTCCAGCGTTCCCTCCGCTCAAGCGTTTGTCCAACGTTGTGAGCGCACCTGGAGGAGGGTGAGGTCTGCACTTTGCCGTTACAGGGCACAGACTGTGAGAGCCGCCAATAAACGTAGGATTAAGAGTCCAAGGTATTGTTGCGGCCAGAGAGTGTGGCTTTCCACTCGCAACCTTCCTCTTACGACAGCTTCTCGTAAGTTGACTCCGCGGTTCATTGGTCCGTTCCGTGTCTCCCAGGTCGTCAATCCTGTCGCTGTGCGACTGCTTCTTCCGCGACATCTTCGTCGCGTCCATCCTGTCTTCCATGTCTCCTGTGTCAAGCCCTTTCTTCGCACCCCCGTTCGTCTTCCCTCCCCCTCCCGTCCTTGTCGAGCGCACCTATTTACAAGGTACGTAGGATCATGGACATGCGTTCTCGGGGACGGGGTCACCAATACTTAGTGGATTGGGAGGGTTACGGTCCTGAGGAGAGGAGTTGGGTTCCGTCTCGGGACGTGCTGGACCGTTCACTGATTGATGATTTCCTCCGTTGCCGCCAGGATTCCTCCTCGAGTGCGCCAGGAGGCGCTCGGTGAGTGGGGGGGTACTGTCATGTTTTGTCTTATATTGTCTTGTCATTTTGCTTTTCCTTCTGTTCGTTTTCCCCCTGCTGGTCTTTTTAGAGTTCGTTCCCTTTTTTCTCTCTCCCTCCCTCTCTCTCTTCTCTCTATCGTTCCGTTCCTGCTCCCAGCTGTTCCTATTCCCCTAATCAATCATTTAGTCTTTCCACACCTGTTCCCTATCTTTTCCCCTGATTAGAGTCCCTATTTCTCCCCTTGTTTTCCGTTTCTGTCCTGTCGGATCCTTGTATATTGTTCACCGTGCTGTGTCTTTGTATCGCCCTGTCGTGTCGTGTTTCCCTCAGATGCTGCGTGGTGAGCAGGTGTCTGAGTCTGCTACGGTCAAGTGCCTTCCCGAGGCAACCTACAGTTTATGATCGAGTCTCCAGTCTGTTCTCGTCATTACGAGTGGAATTGTTTTTTATGCTTTATTTACCGCTCCGATTTGTCTAGGAGTATTGCATATTTCCTTTACTGGATTAAAGACTCTGTTTTCGCCAAGTCGCTTTTGGGTCCTCATT
>NW_025758493.1:0-5137 GCF_021184085.1 Oncorhynchus gorbuscha | reverse complement strand
TCTTTAATCCAGAAAAGGAAATATGCAATACTCTAGACAAATCGGAGCGGTAAATAAAGCATAACAAACAATTCCACTCGTAATGACGAGAACAGACTGGAGACTCGATCATAAACTGTAGGTTGCCTCGGGAAGGCACTTGACCGTAGCAGACTCAGACACCTGCTCACCACGCAGCATCTGAGGGAAACACGACACGACAGGGCGATACAAAGACACAGCACGGTGAACAATATACAAGGATCCGACAGGACAGAACGGAAAACAAGGGAGAAATAGGGACTCTAATCAGGGGAAAAGATAGGGAACAGGAGTGGAAAGACTAAATGATTGATTAGGGAATAGGAACAGCTGGGAGCAGGAACGGAACGATAGAGAGAAGAGAGGGAGGAGGGAGAGAGAAAAAGGGAACGAACCTAAAAAAGACCAGCAGGGGAAAACGAACAGAAGGAAAAGCAAAATGACAAGACAATATAAGACAAAACATGACAGTACCCCCCACTCACCGAGCGCCTCCTGGCGCACTCGAGAGGAATCCTGGCGGCAACGGAGGAAATCATCAATCAGTGAACGGTCCAGCACGTCCCGAGACGGAACCCAACTCCTCTCCTCAGGACCGTAACCCTCCCAATCCACTAAGTATTGGTGACCCCGTCCCCGAGAACGCATGTCCATGATCCTACGTACCTTGTAATAGGTGCGCTCTCGACAAGGACGGGAGGGGGAGGGAAGACGAACGGGGTGCGAAGAAAGGGCTTGACACAGGAGACATGGAAGACAGGATGGACGCGACGAAGATGTCGCGGAAGAAGCAGTCGCACAGCGACAGTTGACGACCTGGGAGACACGGAACGGACCAATGAACCGCGGAGTCAACTACGAGAAGCTGTCGTAAGAGGAAGGTTGCGAGTGGAAAGCCACACTCTCTGGCCGCAACAATACCTTGGACTCTTAATCCTACGTTTATTGGCGGCTCTCACAGTCTGTGCCCTGTAACGGCAAAGTGCAGACCTCACCCTCCTCCAGGTGCGCTCACAACGTTGGACAAACGCTTGAGCGGAGGGAACGCTGGACTCGGCAAGCTGGGATGAGAACAGAGGAGGCTGGTAACCCAGACTACTCTGAAACGGAGATAACCCGGTAGCAGACGAAGGAAGCGAGTTGTGAGCGTATTCTGCCCAGGGAGCTGTTCTCTGCCCAAGACGCAGGGTTTCTGAAAGAAAGGCTGCGTAGTATGCGACCAATCGTCTGATTGGCCCTCTCTGCTTGACCGTTAGACTGGGGATGAAACCCGGAAGAGAGACTGACGGACGCACCAACCAACGACAGAACTCCCTCCAAAACTGTGACGTGAATTGCGGGCCTCTGTCTGAAACGGCGTCTAACGGGAGGCCATGAATTCTGAACACATTCTTGATGATTTGTGCCGTCTCCTTAGCGGAAGGAAGTTTAGCGAGGGGATGAAATGTGCCGCCTTAGGAGAACCTATCGACAACCGTAAGAATCACAGTCTTCCCCGCAGACAAAGGCAGACCGGTAATGAAGTCTAGGGCGATGTGAGACCATGGTCGAGAAGGAATGGGAAGCGGTCTGAGACGACCGGCAGGAGGAGAGTTACCTGACTTAGTCTGCGCGCAGTCCGAACAAGCAGCCACGAAACGGCGCGTGTCACGCTCCTGAGTCGGCCACCAAAAGCGCTGGCGAATAGAAGCAAGAGTGCCTCGAACGCCGGGATGACCAGCTAACTTGGCAGAGTGAGCCCACTGAAGAACAGCCAGACGAGTAGAAACAGGAACGAAAAGAAGGTTACTAGGACAAGCGCGCGACGCAGTGTGCGTGAGTGCTTGCTTAACCTGTCTTTCAATTCCCCAGACTGTCAACCCGACAACACGCCCATAAGGAAGAATCCCCTCGGGATCAGTAGAAGCCACAGAAGAACTAAAAGACGGGATAAGGCATCAGGCTTGGTGTTCTTGCTACCCGGACGGTAAGAAATCACAAACTCGAAACGAGCGAAAAACAACGCCCAACGAGCTTGACGAGCATTAAGTCGTTTGGCAGAACGGATGTACTCAAGGTTCTTATGGTCTGTCCAAACGACAAAAGGAACGGTCGCCCCTCCAACCACTGTCGCCATTCGCCTAGGGCTAAGCGGATGGCGAGCAGTTGTGATTACCCACATCATAGTTGCGTTCAGATGGCGACAGGCGATGAGAAAAATAAGCGCAAGGATGAACCTTATCGTCAGACTGGAAGCGCTGGGATAGAATGGCTCCCACGCCTACCTCTGAAGCGTCAACCTCGACAATGAATTGTCTAGTGACGTCAGGAGTAACGAGGATAGGAGCGGACGTAAAAACGTTCTTTTAGAAGATCAAAAGCTCCTGGGCGGAACCGGACCACTTAAAACACGTCTTGACAGAAGTAAGAGCTGTGAGAGGGGCAGCAACTTGACCGAAATTACGAATGAAACGCCGATAGAAATTAGCGAAACCTAGAAAGCGCTGCAACTCGACACGTGACCTTGGAACGGGCCAATCACTGACAGCTTGGACCTTAGCGGAATCCATCTGAATGCCTTCAGCGGAAATAACGGAACCGAGAAAAGTAACGGAGGAGACATGAAAAGAGCACTTCTCAGCCTTCACGTAGAGACAATTCTCTAAAAGGCGCTGGAGAACACGTCGAACGTGCTGAACATGAATCTCGAGTGACGGTGAAAAAATCAGGATATCGTCAAGGTAGACAAAAACAAAGATGTTCAGCATGTCTCAGAACATCATTAACTAATGCCTGAAAAACAGCTGGCGCATTGGCGAGACCAAACGGCAGAACCCGGTACTCAAAATGCCCTAACGGAGTGTTAAACGCCGTTTCCACTCGTCCCCCTCTCTGATGCGCACGAGATGGTAAGCGTTACGAAGGTCCAACTTAGTAAAGCACCTGGCTCCCTGCAGAATCTCGAAGGCTGATGACATAAGGGGAAGCGGATAACGATTCTTAACCGTTATGTCATTCAGCCCTCGATAATCCACGCAGGGGCGCAGAGTACCGTCCTTTTTCTTAACAAAAAAACCCCGCCCCGGCCGGAGAGGAAGAAGGCACTATGGTACCGGCGTCAAGAGACACAGACAAATAATCCTCGAGAGCCTTACGTTCGGGAGCCGACAGAGAGTATAGTCTACCCCGAGGAGGAGTGGTCCCCGGAAGGAGATCAATACTACAATCATACGACCGGTGAGGAGGAAGGGAGTTGGCTCGGGACCGACTGAAGACCGTGCGCAGATCATGATATTCCTCCGGCACTCCTGTCAAATCGCCAGGTTCCTCCTGAGAAGTGGGGACAGAAGAAACGGGAGGGATGGCAGACATTAAACACTTCACATGACAAGAAACGTTCCAGGATAGGATAGAATTACTAGACCAATTAATAGAAGGATTATGACATACTAGCCAGGGATGACCCAAAACAACAGGTGTAAAAGGTGAACGAAAAATCAAAAAAGAAATAGTCTCACTGTGGTTACCAGATACTGTGAGGGTTAAAGGTAGTGTCTCAAATCTGATACTGGGAAGATGACTACCATCTAAGGCGAACATGGGCGTAGGCTTGTCTAACTGTCTGAAAGGAATGTCATGTTTCCGAGCCCATGCTTCGTCCATGAAACAACCCTCAGCCCCAGAGTCTATCAAGGCACTGCATGTAGCACCGAACCGGTCCAGCGTAGATGGACCGACATAGTAGTACAGGATCTAGATGGAGAGACCTGAGTAGTAGCGCTCACCAGTAGCCCTCCGCTTACTGATGAGCTCTGGCTTTTACTGGACATGAATTGACAAAATGTCCAGCAAGTCCGCAATAGAGGCACAGGCGGTTGGTGATCCTCCGTTCCCTCTCCTTAGTCGAGATGCGAATACCTCCCAGCTGCATGGGCTCAGTCTCTGAGCCAGAGGAGGAGATGGTTGCGATGCGGAGCAGGGAAACACCGTTGACGCTCTCTTCCACGAGCTTGGTGACGAAGATCTACCCGTCGTTCTATGCGGATGGCGAGAGCAATCAAAGAGTCCACACTGGAAGGAACCTCCCGGGAGAGAATCTCATCTTTAACCACTGCGTGAGTCCCTCCAGAAAACGAGCGAGCAGCGCCGGCTCGTTCAGTCACTAGAGGCAGCAAGAGTGCGAAACTCTATAGAGTAATCCGTTATGGATCGATCACCTTGGCATAGGGAAGCCAGGGCCCTAGAAGCCTCCCTACCAAAAACTGAACGGTCAAAAACCCGAATCATCTCCTCTTTAAAGTTCTGGTAATTGTTAGAACAATCAGCCCTTGCCTCCCAGATAGCTGTGCCCCACTCTCGAGCCCGGCCAGTAAGGAGAGTGATATGACGTAAGCAACCCGAGCTCTCTCTCTAGAGTATGTGTTGGGTTGGAGAGAGAACACAATATCACACTGGGTGAGAAAGGAGCGGCACTCCGTGGGCTGCCCGGAGTAACAAGGTGGGTTATTAACCCTAGGTTCCGGAGGCTCGGCAGACCAGGAAGTAACAGGTGGCACGAGACGAAGACTCTGGAACTGTCCAGAGAGGTCGGAAACCTGAGCGGCCAGGTTCTCCACGGCATGACGAGCAGCAGACAATTCCTGCTCGTGTCTGCCGAGCATGGCTCCTTGGATCTCGACGGCAGTGTTACGAGCGTCTGTAGTCGCTGGGTCCATTCTTTGGTCGGATCCTTCTGTTATGCAGGTGAATGAGGACCCAAAAGCGACTTGGCGAAAACAGAGTCTTTAATCCAGAAAAGGAAATATGCAATACTCCTAGACAAATCGGAGCGGTAAATAAAGCATAACAAACAATTCCACTCGTAATGACGAGAACAGACTGGAGACTCGATCATAAACTGTAGGTTGCCTCGGGAAGGCACTTGACCGTAGCAGACTCAGACACCTGCTCACCACGCAGCATCTGAGGGAAACACGACACGACAGGGCGATACAAAGACACAGCACGGTGAACAATATACAAGGATCCGACAGGACAGAAACGGAAAACAAGGGGAGAAATAGGGACTCTAATCAGGGAAAAGATAGGGAACAGGAGTGGAAAGACTAAATGATTGATTAGGGAAATAGGAACAGCT
>NW_025758492.1:0-5137 GCF_021184085.1 Oncorhynchus gorbuscha | reverse complement strand
AATCCTCTAGATTTGTAGAGGGGAAAACAACTGGAGAAGCGGCCACAGACTGCAGGTCGCTTCGGGTAGGCGCAGGCCGTAGTCGACTGAGACACCTGCTCACACGCAGCATCTGATGAAGGCACAAAACACGACAGGACAGGGTGATACACAATCACGGCAAAACACGACAGGACAGGGCGAAACGCAATCACAGCATGGTGAATACAATACAAGGAACCGACGGAACAGGAACGGATCACAAAGGAATAAATAGGGACTCTAATCAGGGAAAGGATCGGGAACAGGTGTGGGAAGACTAAATGATGATTAGGGGAATAGGAACAGCTGGGAGCAGGAACGGAACGACAGAGAGAAGAGAGAGCGAGAGAGTGAGAGAGGGAGGGGGAGAGAGAGGGATAGAACCAAACAAGACCAGCAGAGGGAAACGAATAGCATGGGGAGCACAGGGACAAGACATGACAATAAATGACAAACATGACAGTACCCCCACTCACCGAGCGCTCCTGGCGCACTCGAGGAGGAATCCTGGCGGCAACGGAGGAAATCATCGATGAGCGAACGGTCCAGCACGTCCCGAGACGGAACCCAACTCCTCTCCTCAGGACCGTAACCCTCCCAATCCACTAGGTATTGGTGACCCCGTCCCCGAGAACGCATGTCCATAATCTTATGTACCTTGTAAATAGGTGCGCTCTCGACAAGGACGGGAGGGGGGAGGGAAGACGAACGGGGGTGCGAAGAAAGGGCTTAACACAGGAGACATGGAAGACAGGATGGACGCGACGAAGATGTCGCGGAAGAAGCAGTCGCACAGCGACAGGATTGACGACCTGGGAGACACGGAACGGACCAATGAACCGCGGAGTCAACTTACGAGAAGCTGTCGTAAGAGGAAGGTTGCGAGTGGAAAGCCACACTCTCTGGCCGCAACAATACCTTGGACTCTTAATCCTGCGTTTATTGGCGGCTCACCGTCTGTGCCCTGTAACGGCAAAGTGCAGACCTCACCCTCCTCCAGGTGCGCTCACAACGTTGGACAAACGCTTGAGCGGAGGGAACGCTGGACTCGGCAAGCTGGGATGAGAACAGAGGAGGCTGGTAACCCAGACTACTCTGAAACGGAGATAACCCGGTAGCAGACGAAGGAAGCGAATTGTGAGCGTATTCTGCCCAGGGGAGCTGTTCTGCCCAAGACGCAGGGTTTCTGAAAGAAAGGCTGCGTAGTATGCGACCAATCGTCTGATTGGCCCTCTCTGCTTGACCGTTAGACTGGGGATGAAACCCGGAAGAGAGACTGACGGACGCACCAATCAAACGACAGAACTCCCTCCAAAACTGTGACGTGAATTGCGGGCCTCTGTCTGAAACGGCGTCTAACGGGAGGCCATGAATTCTGAATACATTCTCAATAATGATTTGTGCCGTCTCCTTAGCGGAAGGAAGTTTAGCGAGGGGAATGAAATGTGCCGCCTTAGAGAACCTATCGACAACCGTCAGAATCACAGTCTTCCCCGCAGACAAAGGCAGACCGGTAATGAAGTCTAAGGCAATGTGAGACCATGGTCGAGAAGGAATGGGGAGCGGTCTGAGACGACCGGCAGGAGGAGAGTTACCCGACTTAGTCTGCGCGCAGTCCGAACAAGCAGCCACGAAACGGCGCGTGTCACGCTCCTGAGTCGGCCACCAAAAGCGCTGGCGAATAGACGCAAGAGTGCCTCGAACACCGGGATGACCAGCTAACTTGGCAGAGTGAGCCCACTGAAGAACAGCCAGACGAGTGGAAACAGGAACGAAAAGGAGGTTACTAGGACAAGCGCGCGGCGACGCAGTGTGCGTGAGTGCTTGCTTAACCTGTCTTTCAATTCCCCAGACTGTTAACCCGACAACACGCCCATAAGGAAGAATCCCCTCGGGATCAGTAGAAGCCACAGAAGAACTAAACAGACGGGATAAGGCATCAGGCTTGGTGTTCTTGCTACCCGGACGGTAAGAAATCACAAACTCGAAACGAGCGAAAAACAACGCCCAACGAGCTTGACGGGCATTAAGTCGTTTGGCAGAACGGATGTACTCAAGGTTCTTATGGTCTGTCCAAACGACAAAAGGAACGGTCGCCCTCCAACCACTGTCGCCATTCGCCTAGGGCTAAGCGGATGGCGAGCAGTTCACGGTTACCCACATCATAGTTGCGCTCAGATGGCGACAGGCGATGAGAAAATAAGCGCAAGGATGAACCTTATCGTCAGACTGGAAGCGCTGGGATAGGATGGCTCCCACGCCTACCTCTGAAGGCCAACCTCGACAATGAATTGTCTAGTGACGTCAGGAGTAACGAGGATAGGAGCGGACGTAAAACGTTCTTTTAGAAGATCAAAAGCTCCCTGGGCGGAACCGACCACTTAAAACACGTCTTAACAGAAGTAAGAGCTGTGAGAGGGGCAGCAACTTGACCGAAATTACGAATGAAACGCCGATAGAAATTAGCGAAACCTAAAAAGCTGCAACTCGACACGTGACCTTGGAACGGGCCAATCACTGACAGCTTGGACCTTAGCGGAATCCATCTGAATGCCTTCAGCGGAAATAACGGAACCGAGAAAAGTAACGGAGGAGACATGAAAAGAGCACTTCTCAGCCTTTACGTAGAGACAATTCTCTAAAAGGCGCTGTAGAACACGTCGAACGTGCTGAACATGAATCTCGAGTGACGGAGAAAAATCAGGATATCGTCAAGATAGACAAAAACAAAATGTTCAGCATGTCTCTCAGAACATCATTAACTAATGCCTGAAAACAGCTGGCGCATTGGCGAGACCGAACGGCAGAACCCGGTACTCAAAATGCCCTAACGGAGTGTTAAACGCCGTTTTCCACTCGTCCCCCTCTCTGATGCGCACGAGATGGTAAGCGTTACGAAGGTCCAACTTAGTAAAGCACCTGGCTCCCTGCAGAATCTCGAAGGCTGATGACATAAGGGGAAGCGGATAACGATTCTTAACCGTTATGTCATTCAGCCCTCGATATCCACGCAGGGGCGCAGAGTACCGTCCTTCTTTTAACAAAAAGAACCCCGCCCCGGCCGGAGAAGAAGAAGGCACTATGGTACCGGCGTCAAGAGACACAGACAAATAATCCTCGAGAGCCTTACGTTCGGGAGCCGACAGAGAGTATAGTCTACCTCGAGGAGGAGTGGTCCCCGGAAGGAGATCAATACTACAATCATACGACCGGTGAGGAGGAAGGGAGTTGGCTCGGGACCGACTGAAGACCGTGCGCAGATCATGATATTCCTCCGGCACTCCTGTCAAATCGCCAGGTTCCTCCTGAGAAGTAGGAACAGAAGAAACGGGAGGGATGGCAGACATTAAACACTTCACATGACAAGAAACGTTCCAGGATAGGATAGAATTACTAGACCAATTAATAGAAGGATTATGACATACTAGCCAGGGATGACCCAAAACAACAGGTGTAAACGGTGAACGGAAAATCAAAAAGAAATAGTCTCACTGTGGTTACCAGATACTGTGAGAGTTAAAGGTAGTGTCTCAAATTTGATACTGGGAAGATGACTACCATCTAAGGCAAACATGGGCGTAGGCCTGTCTAACGGTCTGAAAGGAATGTTATGTTTCCGAACCCATGCTTCGTCCATGAAACAACCCTCAGCCCCAGAGTCAATCAAAGCACTGCATGTAGCACCCGAACCGGTCCAGCGTAGATGGACCGACATAGTAGTACAAGATCTAGATGAAGGGACCTGAGTAGTAGCGCCACCAGTAGCCCTCCGCTTACTGATGGACTCTGGCCTCTTACTGGACATGAATTAACAAAATGTCCAGCAACTCCGCAATAGAGGCACAGGCGGTTGGTGATCCTCCGTTCCCTCTCCTTATTCGAGATGCGAATCCCTCCCAGCTGCATGGGCTCAGTCTCAAAGCCAGAGGAGGGAGATGGTTGCGATGCGGAGCAGGGAAACACCGTTGATGCGAGCTCTCTTCCACGAGCCCGGTGACGAAGATCTACCCGTCGTTCTATGCGGATGGCGAGAGCAATCAAAGAATCCACATCTGATGGAACCTCCCGGGAGAGAATCTCATCCTTAACCACTGCGTGGAGTCCCTCCAGAAAACGAGCGAGCAGCGCCGGCTCGTTCCACTCACTAGAGGCAGCAAGAGTGCGAAACTCAATGGAATAATCCGTTATGGACCGTTCACCTTGGCATAAGGAAGCCAGGGCCCTAGAAGCCTCCCCACCAAAAACTGAACGGTCAAAAACCCGAATCATCTCCTCTTTAAAGTTCTGGAATCTGTTAGAGCAATCAGCCCTTGCCTCCCAGATAGCTGTGCCCCATTCTCGAGCCCGGCCAGTAAGGAGTGAAATGACGTAAGCAACCCGAGCTCTCTCTAGAGTATGTGTGGGGTTGGAGAGAGAACACAATCTCACACTGCGTGAGAAAGGAGCGGCACTCAGTGGGCTGCCCGGAGTAGCAAGGTGGGTTATTAACCCTGGGTTCTGGAGGCTCGGCAGGCCAGGGAGTAACAGGTGGCACGAGACGTAGACTCTGGAACTGTCCAGAGAGGTCGGAAACCTGAGCGGCCAGGTTCTCCACGGCATGGCGAGCAGCAGACAATTCCTGCTCGTGTCTGCCGAGCATGGCTCCTGGATCTCGACGGCAGTGTAACGAGCGTCTGAAGTCGCTGGGTCCATTCCTTGGTCGGTTCCTTCTGTCATGCAGGTGAAAGAGGACCCAAACGCGACTTAACAGAAACAGAGTTTATTAAAGTCCAAAACGGAATAACAGAAATCCTCTAGATTTGTAGAGGGGAAAACAACTGGAGAAGCGGCCACAGACTGCAGGTCGCTTCGGGTAGGCGCAGGCCGTAGTCGACTGAGACACCTGCTCACACGCAGCATCTGATGAAGGCACAAAACACGACAGGACAGGGTGATACACAATCACGGCAAAAACACGACAGGACAGGGCGAAACGCAATCACAGCATGGTGAATACAATACAAGGAACCGACGGAACAGGAACGGATCACAAAGGAATAAATAGGGACTCTAATCAGGGGAAAGGATCGGGAACAGGTGTGGGAAGACTAAATGATGATTAGGGAATAGGAACAGC
>NW_025758491.1:0-5137 GCF_021184085.1 Oncorhynchus gorbuscha | reverse complement strand
GTCTCCCAGGTCGCCAATCCTGTCGCTGTGCGACTGCTTCTTCCGCGACATCTTCGTCGCGTCCATCCTGTCTTCCATGTCTCCTGTGTTAAGCCCTTTCTTCGCACTCCCGTTCGTCTTCCCTCCCCTCCCGTCCTTGTCGAGCGCACCTATTTACAAGGTACATAAAATTATGGACATGCGTTCGGGACGGGGTCACCAATACCTAGTGGATTGGGAGGGTTACGGTCCTGAGGAGAGGAGTTGGGTTCCGTCTCGGGACGTGCTGGACCGTTCCGCTCATCGATGATTTCCTCCGTTGCCGCCAGGATTCCTCCTCGAGTGCGCCAGGAGGCGCCGGTGAGTGGGGGGTACTGTCATGTTTGTCATTTATTGTCATGTCTTGTCCCTGTGCTCCCCATGCTATTCGTTTCCTCTGCTGGTCTTGTTTGGTTCTATCCTTCTCTCTCCCCTCCCTCTCTCACTCTCTCGCTCTCTCTCTCTCTGTCGCTCCGTTCCTGCTCCCAGCTGTTCCTATTCCCTAATCATCATTTAGTCTTCCCACACCTGTTCCCGATCCTTTCCCCCTGATTAGACTCCCTATTTATTCCTTTGTGATCCGTTCCTGTTCCGTCGGTTCCTTGTATTGTATTCACCATGCTGTGATTGCGTTTCGCCCTGTCCTGTCGTGTTTTTTGCCGTGATTGTGTATCACCCTGTCCTGTCGTGTTTTGTGCCTTCATCAGACGCTGCGTGTGAGCAGGTGTCTCAGTCGACTACGGCCTGCGCCACCCGGCGACCTGCAGTCTGTGGCCGCTTCCAGTTGTTTTCCCTCTACAAATCTAGAGGATGTCAGTTATTCCGTTTGAACATTATTAAACTCTGTTTCTGTTAAGTCGCTTTTGGGTCCTCTTTACCTGCATGACACTGTCATGTTTGTCATTTATTGTCATGTCTTGTCCCTGTGCTCCCATGCTATTCGTTTCCTCTGCTGGTCTTGTTTGGTTCTATCCTTCTCTCTCCCCCTCCCCTCTCACTCTCTCGCTCTCTCTTCTCTCTGTCGTCTGCCGTCCTGCTCCCAGCTGTTCCTATTCCCCTAATCATCATTTAGTCTTCCCACACCTGTTCCCGATCCTTTCCCCTGATTAGACTCCCTATTTATTCCTTTGTGATCCGTTCCTGTTCCGTCGGTTCCTTGTATTGTATTCACCATGCTGTGATTGCGTTTCGCCCTGTCCTGTCGTGTTTTTTGCCGTGATTGTGTATCACCCTGTCCTGTCGTGTTTTGTGCCTTCATCAGACGCTGCGTGTGAGCAGGTGTCTCAGTCGACTACGGCCTGCGCCTACCCGGCGACCTGCAGTCTGTGGCCGCTTCTCCAGTTGTTTTCCCTCTACAAATCTAGAGGATGTCAGTTATTCCGTTTTGAACATTATTAAACTCTGTTTCTGTTAAGTCGCTTTTGGGTCCTCTTTTACCTGCATGACAGAAGGAACCGACCAAGGAATGGACCCAGCGACTTCAGACGCTCGTTACACTGCCGTCGAGTTCCAAGGAGCCATGCTCGGCAGACACGAGCAGGAATTGTCTGCTGCTCGCCATGCCGTGGAGAACCTGGCCGCTCAGGTTTCCGACCTCTCTGGACAGTTCCAGAGTCTACGTCTCGTGCCACCTGTTACTCCCTGGCCTGCCGAGCCTCCAGAACCCAGGGTTAATAACCCACCTTGCTACCCGGGCAGCCCACTGAGTGCCGCTCCTTTCACGCAGTGTGAGATTGTGTTCTCTCTCCAACCCCACACATACTCTAGAGAGAGAGCTCGGGTTGCTTACGTCATTTCACTCCTTACTGGCCGGGCTCGAGAATGGGGCACAGCTATCTGGGAGGCAAGGGCTGATTGCTCTAACAGATTCCAGAACTTTAAAGAGGAGATGATTCGGGTTTTTGACCGTTCAGTTTTTGGTGAGGAGGCTTCTAGGGCCCTGGCTTCCTTATGCCAAGGTGAACGGTCCATAACGGATTATTCCATTGAGTTTCGCACTCTTGCTGCCTCTAGTGAGTGGAACGAGCCGGCGCTGCTCGCTCGTTTTCTGGAGGGACTCCACGCAGCGGTTAAGGATGAGATTCTCTCCCGGGAGGTTCCTTCAGATGTGGACTCTTTGATTGCTCTCGCCATCCGCATAGAACGACGGGTAGATCTTCGTCACCGGGCTCGTGGAAGAGAGCTCGCATCAACGGTGTTTCCCTGCTCCGCATCGCAACCATCTCCTCCTCTGGCTTTGAGACTGAGCCCATGCAGCTGGGAGGGATTCGCATCTCGAATAAGGAGAGGGAACAGAGGATCACCAACCGCCTGTGCCTCTATTGCGGAGTTGCTGGACATTTTGTTATTTCATGTCCAGTAAGAGGCCAGAGCCCATCAGTAAGCGGAGGGCTACTGGTGAGCGCTACTACTCAGGTCCCTTCATCTAGATCTTGTACTACTATGTCGGTCCATCTACGCTGGACCGGTTCGGTGCTACATGCAGTGCTTTGATTGACTCTGGGGCTGAGGGTTGTTTCATGGACGAAGCATGGGCTCGAAACATAACATTCCTTTCAGACCGTTAGACAGGCCTACGCCCATGTTTGCCTTAGATGGTAGTCATCTTCCCAGTATCAAATTTGAGACACTACCTTTAACTCTCACAGTATCTGGTAACCACAGTGAGACTATGTCTTTTTGATTTTCCGTTCACCGTTTACACCTGTTGTTTTGGGTCACCCCTGGCTTGTATGTCATAATCCTTCTATTAATTGGTCTAGTAATTCTATCCTATCCTGGAACGTTTCTTGTCATGTGAAGTGTTTAATGTCTGCCATCCTCCCATTTCTTCTGTCCCTACTTCTCAGGAGGAACCTGGCGATTTGACAGGAGTGCCGGAGGAATATCATGATCTGCGCACGGTCTTCAGTCGGTCCCGAGCCAACTCCCTTCCTCCTCACCGGTCGTATGATTGTAGTATTGATCTCCTTCCGGGGACCACTCCTCCTCGAGGTAGACTATACTCTCTGTCGGCTCCCGAACGTAAGGCTCTCGAGGATTATTTGTCTGTGTCTCTTGACGCCGGTACCATAGTGCCTTCTTCCTCCCGGCCGGGCGGGGTTCTTTTTTGTTAAGAAGAAGGACGGTACTCTGCGCCCTGCGTGGATTATCGAGGGCTGAATGACATAACGGTTAAGAATCGTTATCCGCTTCCCCTTATGTCATCAGCCTTCGAGATTCTGCAGGGAGCCAGGTGCTTTACTAAGTTGGACCTTCGTAACGCTTACCATCTCGTGCGCATCAGAGAGGGGGACGAGTGGAAAACGGCGTTTAATACTCCGTTAGGGCATTTTGAGTACCGGGTTCTGCCGTCGGGTTCCGCCAATGCGCCAGCTGTTTTTCAGGCATTAGTTAATGATGTTCTGAGAGACATGCTGAACATTTTTGTTTTTGTCTATCTTGACGATATCCTGATTTTTTCTCCGTCACTCGAGATTCATGTTCAGCACGTTCGACGTGTTCTACAGCGCCTTTTAGAGAATTGTCTCTACGTAAAGGCTGAGAAGTGCTCTTTCATGTCTCCCTCCTGTTACTTTTCTCGGTTCCGTTATTTCCGCTGAAGGCATTCAGATGGATTCCGCTAAGGTCCAAGCTGTCAGTGATTGGCCCGCCTGGTCACGTGTCGAGGTGCAGCGCTTTTAGGTTTCGCTAATTTCTATCGGCGTTTCATTCGTAATTTCGGTCAAGTTGCTGCCCTCTCACAGCTCTTACTTCTGTCAAGACGTGTTTTAAGTGGTCCGGTTCCGCCCAGGGAGCTTTTGATCTTCTAAAAGAACGTTTTACGTCCGCCTCCTATCCTCGTTACTCCTGACGTCACTAGACAATTCATTGTCGAGGTTGACGCTCAGAGGTAGGCGTGGGAGCCATTCTATCCCAGCCGCTCCCAGTCTGACGAAAGGTTCATCCTGCGCTTATTTTTCTCATCGCCTGTCGCCATCTGAGCGCAACTATGATGTGGGTAACCGTGAACTGCTCGCCATCCGCTAGCCCTAGGCGAATGGCGACAGTGGTTGGAGGGGGCGACTGCTTTGTCGTTTGACAGACCATAAGAACCTTGAGTACATCCGTTCTGCCAAACACTTAATGCCCGTCGTTTCGTTGGGCGTTGTTTTTCGCCGTTTCGAGTTTGTGATTTCTTACCGTCCGGGTAGCAAGAACACCAAGCCTGATGCCTTATCCTGCCTGTTTAGTTCTTCTGTGGCTTCTACTGATCCCGAGGGGATTCTTCCTTATGGGCGTGTTGTCGGGTTAACAGTCTGGGGAATTGAAAGACAGGTTAAGCAAGCACTCACGCACACTGCGCCGTCGCGCTTGTCCTAGTAACCTCCTTTTCGTTCCTGTTTCCACTGCCTGGCTGTTCTTCAGTGGGCTCACTCTGCCAAGTTAGCGGGTCATCCCTGTGTTCGAGGCACTCTTGCGCTCTATTCGCCAGCTTTTGGTGGCCGACTCAGGAGCGTGACACGCGCCGCCGTGGCTGCCTGTTCGGACTGCGCGCAGACTAAGTCGGGTAACTCTCCTCCTGCCGGTCGCCTCAGACCGCTCCCCATTCCTTCTCGACCATGGTCTCACATTGCCTTAGACTTCATTACCGGTCTGCCTTTGTCTGCGGGGAAGACTGTGGATTCTGACGGTTGTCGATAGGTTCTCTAAGGCGGCACATTTCATTCCCTCGCTAAACTTCCTTCCGCTAAGGAGACGGGGCACAAATCATTATTGAGAATGTATTCAGAATTCATGGCCTCCCGTTAGACGCCGTTTTCAGACAGAGGTCCGCAATTCACGTCACAGTTTTGAGGGAGTTCTGTCGCTTGATTGGTGCGTCCGTCAGTCTTCTTCCGGGAGTTTCTATCCCCAGTCTAACGGTCAAGAGAGAGGGCCAATCAGACGATTGGTCAGATACTACTTAGTTTTTTTCTTCCAGGAACCCAAGGTCAGCAGAACAGCTCCCTGGGCAGAATACGCTCACAATTCGCTTCCTCTCGTCTGCTACCGGGTTATCTCCGTTTCAGAGTAGTCTGGGTTACCAGCCTCCTCTGTTCTCATCCCAGCTTGCCGAGTCCAGCGTTCCCTCCGCTCA
>NW_025758490.1:0-5138 GCF_021184085.1 Oncorhynchus gorbuscha | reverse complement strand
TTAGTCTTCCACACCTGTTCCGATCCTTTCCCCTGATTAGACTCCCTATTTATTCCTTTGTGATCCGTTCCTGTTCCATCGGTTCCTTGTTTTGTATTCCATGCTGTAATTGCGTTTCGCCCTGTCCTGTCGTGTTTTTGCCGTGATTGTGTATCACCCTGTCCTGTCGTGTTTTGTGCCTTCTTCAGACGCTGCGTGTGAGCAGGTGTCTCAGTTGACTACGGCCTGCGCCTACCCGGCGACCTGCAGTCTGTGGCCGCTTCTCCAGTTGTTTTCCCCTCTACTATCTAGAGGATTTCAGTTATTCGGTTTTGAGCATTAATAAACTCTGTTTCTGTTAAGTCGCGTTTGGGTCCTCCTTCACCTGCATAACAGAAGGAACCGATCAAAGAATGGACCCAGCGACTTCAGACGCTCGTTACACTGCCGTCGAGATCCAAGGAGCCATGCTCGGCAGACACGAGCAGGAATTGTCTGCTGCTCGCCATGCCGTGGAGAACCTGGCCGCTCAGGTTTCCGACCTCTCTGGACAGTTCCAGAGTCTACGTCTCGTGCCACCTGTTACTCCCTGGCCTGCCGAGCCTCCTGAACCCAGGGTTAATAACCCACCTTGCTACTCCGGGCAGCCCACTGAGTGCCGCTCCTTTCTCACGCAGTGTGAGATTGTGTTCTCTCTCCAACCCCACACATACTCTAGAGAGAGAGCTCGGGTTGCTTTCGTCATTTCACTCCTTACTGGCCGGGCTCGAGAATGGGGCACAGCTATCTGGGAGGCAAGGGCTGATTGCTCTAACAGATTCCAGAACTTTAAAGAGGAGATGATTCGGTTTTTGACCGTTCAGTTTTTGGTGAGGAGGCTTCTAGGGCCCTGGCTTCCTTATGCCAAGGTGAACGTCCATAACGGATTATTCCATTGAGTTTCGCACTCTTGCTGCCTCTAGTGAGTGGAACGAGCCGGCGCTGCTCGCCGTTTTCTGGAGGGACTCCACGCAGTGGTTAAGGATGAGATTCTCCCGGAGGTTCCTTCAGATGTGGACTCCTTGATTGCTCTCGCCATCCGCATAGAACGACGGGTAGATCTTCGTCACCGGGCTCGTGGAAGAGAGCTCGCATCAACGGTGTTTCCCTGCTCCGCATCGCAACCATCTCCCTCTGGCTTTGAGACTGAGCCCATGCAGCTGGGAGGGATTCGCATCTCGAATAAGGAGAGGGAACAGAGGATCACCAACCGCCTGTGCCTCTATTATGAGTTGCTGGACATTTTGTTATTTCATGTCCAGTAAGAGGCCAGAGCCCATCAGTAAGCGGAGGGCTACTGGTGAGCGCTACTACTCAGGTCCCTTCATCTAGATCTTGTACTACTATGTCGGTCCATCTACGCTGGACCGGTTCGGGTGCTACATGCAGTGCTTTGATTGACTCTGGGGCTGAGGGTTGTTTCATGGACGAAGCATGGGCTCGGAAACATAACATTCCTTTCAGACCGTTAGACAGGCCTACGCCCATGTTTGCCTTAGATGGTAGTCATCTTCCCAGTATCAAATTTGAGACACTACCTTTAACTCTCACAGTATCTGGTAACCACAGTGAGACTATGTCTTTTTTGATTTTCCGTTCACCGTTTACACCTGTTGTTTTGGGTCACCCCTGGCTTGTATGTCATAATCCTTCTATTAATTGGTCTAGTAATTCTATCCTATCCTGGAACGTTTCTTGTCATGTGAAGTGTTTAATGTCTGCCATCCCTCCCATTTCTTCTGTCCCTACTTCTCAGGAGGAACCTGGCGATTTGACAGGAGTGCCGGAGGAATATCATGATCTGCGCACGGTCTTCAGTCGGTCCCGAGCCAACTCCCTTCCTCCTCACCGGTCGTATGATTGTAGTATTGATCTCCTTCCGGGGACCACTCCTCCTCGAGGTAGACTATACTCTCTGTCGGCTCCCGAACGTAAGGCACTCGAGGATTATTTGTCTGTGTCTCTTGGACGCCGGTACCATAGTGCCTTCTTCCTCTCCGGCCGGGGCGGGGTTCTTTTTGTTAAGAAGAAGGACGGTACTCTGCGCCCCTGCGTGGATTATCGAGGGCTGAATGACATAACGGTTAAGAATCGTTATCCGCTTCCCCTTATGTCATCAGCCTTCGAGATTCTGCAGGGAGCCAGGTGCTTTACTAAGTTGGACCTTCGTAACGCTTACCATCTCGTGCGCATCAGAGAGGGGGACGAGTGGAAAACGGCGTTTAACACTCCGTTAGGGCATTTTGAGTACCGGGTTCTGCCGTTCGGTCTCGCCAATGCGCCAGCTGTTTTTTCAGGCATTAGTTAATGATGTTCTGAGAGACATGCTGAACATTTTTGTTTTTGTCTATCTTGACGATATCCTGATTTTTTCTCCGTCACTCGAGATTCATGTTCAGCACGTTCGACGTGTTCTACAGCGCCTTTTAGAGAATTGTCTCTACGTAAAGGCTGAGAAGTGCTCTTTTCATGTCTCCTCCGTTACTTTTCTCGGTTCCGTTATTTCCGCTGAAGGCATTCAGATGGATTCCGCTAAGGTCAAGCTGTCAGTGATTGGCCCGTTCAAGGTCACGTGTCGAGTTGCAGCGCTTCTTAGGTTTCGCTAATTTCTATCGGCGTTTCATTCGTAATTTCGGTCAAGTTGCTGCCCCTCTCACAGCTCTTACTTCTGTCAAGACGTGTTTTAAGTGGTCCGGTTCCGCCCAGGAGCTTTTGATCTTCTAAAAGAACGTTTTACGTCCGCTCCTATCCTCGTTACTCCTGACGTCACTAGACAATTCATTGTCGAGGTTGACGCTTCAGAGGTAGGCGTGGGAGCCATTCTATCCCAGCGCTCCCAGTCTGACGATAAGGTTCATCCTTGCGCTTATTTTTCTCATCGCCTGTCGCCATCTGAGCGCAACTATGATGTGGGTAACCGTGAACTGCTCGCCATCCGCTTAGCCCTAGGCGAATGGCGACAGTGGTTGAGGGGCGACCGTTCCTTTTGTCGTTTGGACAGACCATAAGAACCTTGAGTACATCCGTTCTGCCAAACGACTTAATGCCCGTCAAGCTCGTTGGGCGTTGTTTTTCGCTCGTTTCGAGTTTGTGATTTCTTACCGTCCGGGTAGCAAGAACACCAAGCCTGATGCCTTATCCCGTCTGTTTAGTTCTTCTGTGGCTTCTACTGATCCCGAGGGGATTCTTCCTTATGGGCGTGTTGTCGGGTTAACAGTCTGGGGAATTGAAAGACAGGTTAAGCAAGCACTCACGCACACTGCGTCGCCGCGCGCTTGTCCTAGTAACCTCCTTTTCGTTCCTGTTTCCACTCGTCTGGCTGTTCTTCAGTGGGCTCACTCTGCCAAGTTAGCGGGTCATCCCGGTGTTCGAGGCACTCTTGCGTCTATTCGCCAGCGCTTTTGGTGGCCGACTCAGGAGCGTGACACGCGCCGTTTCGTGGCTGCCTGTTCGGACTGCGCGCAGACTAAGTCGGGTAACTCTCCTCCTGCCGGTCGTCTCAGACCGCTCCCCATTCCTTCTCGACCATGGTCTCACATTGCCTTAGACTTCATTACCGGTCTGCCTTTGTCTGCGGGGAAGACTGTGATTCTGACGGTTGTCGATAGGTTCTCTAAGGCGGCACATTTCATTCCCCTCGCTAAACTTCCTTCCGCTAAGGAGACGGCACAAATCATTATTGAGAATGTATTCAGAATTCATGGCCTCCCGTTAGCCGTTTCAGACAGAGGTCCGCAATTCACGTCACAGTTTTGGAGGGAGTTCTGTCGTTTGATTGGTGCGTCCGTCAGTCTCTCTTCCGGGTTTCATCCCCAGTCTAACGGTCAAGCAGAGAGGGCCAATCAGACGATTGGTCGCATACTCACAGCAGCCTTTCTTTCAGGAACCCTGCGTCTTGGGCAGAACAGCTCCCCTGGGCAGAATACGCTCACAATTCGCTTCCTTCGTCTGCTACCGGGTTATCTCCGTTTCAGAGTAGTCTGGGTTACCAGCCTCCTCTGTTCTCATCCCAGCTTGCCGAGTCCAGCGTTCCCTCCGCTCAAGCGTTTGTCCAACGTTGTGGGCGCACCTGGAGGAGGGTGAGGTCTGCACTTTGCCGTTACAGGGCACAGACGGTGAGAGCCGCCAATAAACGCAGGATTAAGAGTCCAAGGTATTGTTGCGGCCAGAGAGTGTGGCTTTCCACTCGCAACCTTCCTCTTACGACAGCTTCTCGTAAGTTGACTCCGCGGTTCATTGGTCCGTTCCGTGTCTCCCAGGTCGTCCAATCCTGTCGCTGTGCGACTAAGCTTCCACGACATCTTCGTCGCGTCCATCCTGTCTTCCATGTCTCCTGTGTTAAGCCCTTTCTTCGCACCCCCGTTCGTCTTCCCTCCCCCTCCCCGTCCTTGTCGAGCGCACCTATTTACAAGGTACATAAAATTATGGACATGCGTTCTCGGGGACGGGGTCACCAATACCTAGTGGATTGGGAGGGTTACGGTCCTGAGGAGAGGAGTTGGGTTCCGTCTCGGGACGTGCTGGACCGTTCGCTCATCGATGATTTCCTCCGTTGCCGCCAGGATTCCTCCTCGAGTGCGCCAGGAGGCGCTCGGTGAGTGGGGGTACTGTCATGTTTGTCATTTATTGTCATGTCTTGTCCCTGTGCTCCCCATGCTATTCGTTTCCCTCTGCTGGTCTTGTTTGGTTCTATCCTCTCTCTCCCCCTCCCCTTTCACTCTCTCGCTCTCTCTTCTCTCTGTCGTTCCGTTCCTGCTCCCAGCTGTTCCTATTCCCCTAATCATCATTTAGTCTTCCACACCTGTTCCCGATCCTTTCCCCTGATTAGACTCCCTATTTATTCCTTTGTGATCCGTTCCTGTTCCATCGGTTCCTTGTTTTGTATTCCATGCTGTAATTGCGTTTCGCCCTGTCCTGTCGTGTTTTTGCCGTGATTGTGTATCACCCTGTCCTGTCGTGTTTTGTGCCTTCTTCAGACGCTGCGTGTGAGCAGGTGTCTCCAGTTGACTACGGCCTGCGCCTACCCGAAGCGACCTGCAGTCTGTGGCCGCTTCTCCAGTTGTTTTCCCCTCTACTATCTAGAGGATTTCAGTTATTCGGTTTTGAGCATTAATAAACTC
>NW_025758489.1:0-5138 GCF_021184085.1 Oncorhynchus gorbuscha | reverse complement strand
GAGTTTATTAATGCTCAAAACCGAATAACTGAAATCCTCTAGATAGTAGAGGGGAAAACAACTGGAGGAAGCGGCCACAGACTACCGGAGTCGCCGGGTAGGCGCAGGCCGTAGTCAACTGAGACACCTGCTCACACGCAGCGTCTGAAGAAGGCACAAAACACGACAGGACAGGGTGATACACAATCACGGCAAAAAAACACGACAGGACAGGCGAAACGCAATTACAGCATGGAATACAAAACAAGGAACCGATGGAACAGGAACGGATCACAAAGGAATAAATAGGGAGTCTAATCAGGGGAAAGGATCGGGAACAGGTGTGGGAAGACTAAATGATGATTAGGGGAATAGGAACAGCTGGGAGCAGGAACGGAGCGACAGAGAGAAGAGAGCGAGAGAGTGAAAGGGGAGGGGAGAGAGAGGGATAGAACCAAACAAGACCAGCAGAGGGGAACGAATAGCATGGGGAGCACAGGGACAAGACATGACAATAAATGACAAACATGACAGTACCCCCACTCACCGGCGCCTCCTGGCGCACTCGAGAGGAATCCTGGCGGCAACGGAGGAAATCATCGATGAGCGGAACGGTCCAGCACGTCCCGAGACGGAACCCAACTCCTCTCCTCAGGACCGTAACCCTCCCAATCCACTAGGTATTGGTGACCCCGTCCCCGAACGCATGTCCATAATTTTATGTACCTTGTAAATAGGTGCGCTCTCGACAAGGACGGGAGGGGGAGGGAAGACGAACGGGGGTGCGAAGAAAGGGCTTAACACAGGAGACATGGAAGACAGGATGGACGCGACGAAGATGTCGCGGAAGAAGCAGTCGCACAGCGTGCTGGATTGGCGACCTGGGAGACACGGAACGGACCAATGAACCGCGGGAGTCAACTTACGAGAAGCTGTCGTAAGAGGAAGGTTGCGAGTGGAAAGCCACACTCTCTGGCCGCAACAATACCTTGGACTCTTAATCCTGCGTTTATTGGCGGCTCTCACCGTCTGTGCCCTGTAACGGCAAAGTGCAGACCTCACCCTCCTCCAGGTGCGCTCACAACGTTGGACAAACGCTTGAGCGGAGGAACGCTGGACTCGGCAAGCTGGGATGAGAACAGAGGAGGCTGGTAACCCAGACTACTCTGAAACGGAGTAACCCGGTAGCAGACGAAGGAAGCGAATTGTGAGCGTATTCTGCCCAGGGGGAGCTGTTCTGCCCAAGACGCAGGGTTCCTGAAAGAAAGGCTGCGTAGTATGCGACCAAATCGTCTGATTGGCCCTCTCTGCTGACCGTTAGACTGGGGATGAAACCCGGAAGAGAGACTGACGGACGCACCAATCAAGCGACAGAACTCCCTCCAAAACTGTGGCATGAATTGCGGACCTCTGTCTGAAACGGCGTCTAGCAGGAGGCCATGAATTCTGAATACATTCTCAATAATGATTTGTGCCGTCTCCTTAGCGAAGGAAGTTTAGCGAGGAATGGAAATGTGCCGCCTTAGAGAACCTATCGACAACCGTCAGAATCACAGTCTTCCGCAGACAAAGGCAGACCGGTAATGAAGTCTAAGGCAATGTGAGACCATGGTCGAGAAGGAATGGGGAGCGGTCTGAGACGAGCCGGCAGGAGGAGAGTTACCCGACTTAGTCTGCGCGCAGTCCGAACAGGCAGCCACGAAACGGCGCGTGTCACGCTCACAGGTCGGCCACCAAAAGCGCTGGCGAATAGACGCAAGAGTGCACGAACACCGGGATGACCCGCTAACTTGGCAGAGAGTGAGCCCACTGAAGAACAGCCAGGCAGTGGAAACAGGAACGAAAGGAGGTTACTAGGACAAGCGCGAGCGGCATGGTGTGGCGTGAGAATTCTTGCTTAACCTGTCTTTTTCAATTCCCCAGACTGTTAACCCGACAACACGCCCATAAGGAAGAATCCTCGGGATCAGTAGAAGCCACAGAAGAACTAAACAGGCAGGATAAGGCATCAGGCTTGGTGTTCTTGCTACCGGACGGTAAGAAATCACAAACTCGAAACGAGCGAAAAACAAAGCGCCCAGCGAGCTTGACGGGCATTGATCGTTTGGCAGAGCGGATGTACTCAAGGTTCTTATGGTCTGTCAAAGCGACAAAGGAACGGTCGCCCCCTCCAACCACTGTCGCCATTCGCCTAGGGCTAAGCGGATGGCGAGCAGTTCACGGTTACCCACATCATAGTTGCGCTCAGATGGCGACAGGCGATGAGAAAAATAAGCGCAAGGATGAACCTTATCGTCAGACTGGAAGCGCTGGGATAGAATGGCTCCCACGCCTACCTCTGAAGCGTCAACCTCGACAATGAATTGTCTAGTGACGTCAGGAGTAACGAGGATAGGAGCGGACGTAAAACGTTCTTTTAGAAGATCAAAAGCTCCCTGGGCGGAACCGGACCACTTAAAACACGTCTTGACAGAAGTAAGAGCTGTGAGAGGGGCAGCAACTTGACCGAAATTACGAATGAAACGCCGATAGAAATTAGCGAAACCTAAAAAGCGCTGCAACTCGACACGTGACCTTGGAGCGGGCCAATCACTGACAGCTTGGACCTTAGCGGAATCCATCTGAATGCCTTCAGCGGAAATAACGGAACCGAGAAAAGTAACGGAGGAGACATGAAAAGAGCACTTCTCAGCCTTTACATAGAGACAATTCTCTAAAAGGCGCTGTAGAACACGTCGAACGTGCTGAACATGAATCTCGAGTGACGGAGAAAAAATCAGGATATCGTCAAGATAGACAAAAACGAAAATGTTCAGCATGTCTCTCAGAACATCATTAACTAATGCCTGAAAAACAGCTGGCGCATTGGCGAGACCGAACGGCAGAACCCGGTACTCAAAATGCCCTAACGGAGTATTAAACGCCGTTTTCCACTCGTCCCCCTCTCTGATGCGCACGAGATGGTAAGCGTTACGAAGGTCCAACTTAGTAAAGCACCTGGCTCCCTGCAGAATCTCGAAGGCTGATGACATAAGGGGAAGCGGATAACGATTCTTAACCGTTATGTCATTCAGCCCTCGATAATCCACGCAGGGGCGCAGAGTACCGTCCTTCTTCTTAACAAAAAGAACCCCGCCCCGGCCGGAGAGGAAGAAGGCACTATGGTACCGGCGTCAAGAGACACAGACAAATAATCCTCGAGAGCCTTACGTTCGGGAGCCGACAGAGAGTATAGTCTACCTCGAGGAGGAGTGGTCCCCGGAAGGAGATCAATACTACAATCATACGACCGGTGAGGAGGAAGGGAGTTGGCTCGGGACCGACTGAAGACCGTGCGCAGATCATGATATTCCTCCGGCACTCCTGTCAAATCGCCAGGTTCCTCCTGAGAAGTAGGGACAGAAGAAACGGGAGGGATGGCAGACATTAAACACTTCACATGACAAGAAACGTTCCAGGATAGGATAGAATTACTAGACCAATTAATAGAAGGATTATGACATACTAGCCAGGGATGACCCAAAACAACAGGTGTAAACGGTGAACGGAAAATCAAAAAAGAAATAGTCTCACTGTGGTTACCAGATACTGTGAGGGTTAAAGGTAGTGTCTCAAATCTGATACTGGGAAGATGACTACCATCTAAGGCGAACATGGGCGTAGGCTTATCTAACTCTCTGAAAGGAATGTCATGTTTCCGAACCCATGCTTCGTCCATGAAACAACCCTCAGCCCCAGAGTCTATCAAGGCACTACATGTAGCGCCCGAACCGGTCCACCCTCCCAGCTGCATGGGCTCAGTCTCAAAGCCAGAGGGGGGAGATGGCTGCGATGCGGAGCAGGGAAACACCGTTGATGCGAGCTCTCTTCCACGAGCCCGGTGACGAAGATCTACCCGTCGTTCTATGCGGATGGCGAGAGCAATCAAAGAGTCCACATCTGAAGGAACCTCCCGGGAGAGAATCTCATCCTTAACCACAGCGTGGAGTCCCTCCAGAAAACGAGCGAGCAGCGCCGGCTCGTTCCACTCACTAGAGGCAGCAAGAGTGCGAAACTCAATGGAATAATCCGTTATGGACCGTTCACCTTGGCATAAGGAAGCCAGGGCCCTAGAAGCCTCCCCACCAAAAACTGAACGGTCAAAAACCCGAATCATCTCCTCTTTAAAGTTCTGGAAATCGTTAGAGCAAACAGCCCTTGCCTCCCAGATAGCTGTGCCCCATTCTCGAGCCCGGCCAGTGAGGAGTGAGATGACGTAAGCAACCCGAGCTCTCTCTCTAGAGTATGTGTTGGGTTGGAGAGAGAACACAATCTCACACTGCGTGAGAAAGGAGCGGCACTCAGTGGGCTGCCCGGAGTAGCAAGGTGGGTTATTAACCCTAGGTTCTGGAGGCTCGGCAGGCCAGGAAGTAACAGGTGGCACGAGACGTAGACTCTGGAACTGTCCAGAGAGGTCGGAAACCTGAGCAGCCAGGTTTTCCACGGCCTGGCGAGCAGCGGATAATTCCTGCTCGTGTCTGCCGAGCATGGCTCCTTGGATCTCGACGGCAGTGTAACGAGCGTCAGAAGTCGCTGGGTCCATTCTTTGATCGGTTCCTTCTGTTATGCAGGTGAAGGAGGACCCAAACGCGACTTAACAGAAACAGAGTTTATTAATGCTCAAAACCGAATAACTGAAATCCTCTAGATAGTAGAGGGAAAACAACTGGAGAAGCGGCCACAGACTGCAGGTCGCTTCGGGTAGGCGCAGGCCGTAGTCAACTGAGACACCTGCTCACACGCAGCGTCTGAAGAAGGCACAAAACACGACAGGACAGGGTGATACACAATCACGGCAAAAAACACGACAGGACAGGGCGAAACGCAATTACAGCATGGAATACAAAACAAGGAACCGATGGAACAGGAACGGATCACAAAGGAATAAATAGGGAGTCTAATCAGGGGAAAGGATCGGGAACAGGTGTGGGAAGACTAAATGATGATTAGGGGAATAGGAACAGCTGGGAGCAGGAACGGAACGACAGAGAGAAGAGAGAGCGAGAGAGTGAAAGGGGAGGGGGAGAGAGAGGGATAGAACCAAACAAGACCAGCAGAGGGAAACGAATAGCATGGGGAGCACAGGGACAAGACATGACAATAAATGACAAACATGACAG
>NW_025758488.1:0-5138 GCF_021184085.1 Oncorhynchus gorbuscha | reverse complement strand
TTCCCTGCTGGTCTTTTTAGGTTCTTTCCCTTTTTTTCTCTCTCCTCCTCTCTCTCTTCTCTCTATCGTTCCGTTCCTGCTCCCAGCTGTTCCCTATTCCCCTAATCAATCATTTAGTCTTCCCACACCTGTTCCCTATCTTTTCCCTGATTAGAGTCCCTATTTCTCCCCTTGTTTTCCGTTTCTGTCCTGTCGGATCCTTGTATATTGTTCACCGTGCTGTGTCTTTGTATCGCCCTGTCGTGTCGTGTTTCCCTCAGATGCTGCGTGGTGAGCAGGTGTCTGAGTCTGCTACGGTCATTTTATGCTTTATTTACCGCTCCGATTTGTCTAGGAGTATTGCATATTTCCTTTACTGGATTAAAGACTCTGTTTTCGCTAAGTCGCTTTTGGGTCCTCATTCACCTGCATAACAGAAGGATCCGACCAAAGAATGGACCCAGCGACTACAGACGCCGTAACACTGCCGTCGAGATCCAAGGAGCCATGCTCGGCAGACACGAGCAGGAATTGTCTGCTGCTCGTCATGCCGTGGAGAACCTGGCCGCCAGGTTTCCGACCTCTCTGGACAGTTCCAGAGTCTCGTCTCGTGCCACCTGTTACTTCCTGGTCTGCCGAGCCTCCGGAACCTAGGGTTAATAACCCACCTTGCTACTCCGGGCAGCCCACGGAGTGCCGCTCCTTTCTCACCCAGTGTGATATTGTGTTCTCTCTCCAACCCAACACATACTCTAGAGAGAGAGCTCGGGTTGCTTACGAATTTCACTCCTTACTGGCCGGGCTCGAGAGTGGGGCACAGCTATCTGGGAGGCAAGGGCTGATTGTTCTAACAATTACCAGAACTTTAAAGAGGAGATGATTCGGGTTTTTGACCGTTCAGTTTTTGGTAGGGAGGCTTCTAGGGCCCTGGCTTCCCTATGCCAAGGTGATCGATCCATAACGGATTACTCTATAGAGTTTCGCACTCTTGCTGCCTCTAGTGACTGGAACGAGCCGGCGCTGCTCGCCGTTTTCTGGAGGGACTCCACGCAGTGGTTAAAGATGAGATTCTCTCCGGGAGGTTCCTTCCAGTGTGGACTCTTGATTGCTCTCGCCATCCGCATAGAACGACGGGTAGATCTTCGTCACCAAGCTCGTGGAAGAGAGCTCGCATCAACGGTGTTTCCCTGCTCCGCATCGCAACCATCTCCTCCTCTGGCTCAGAGACTGAGCCCATGCAGCTGGGAGGTATTCGCATCTCGACTAAGGAGAGGGAACGGAGGATCACCAACCGCCTGTGCCTCTATTGCGGACTTGCTGGACATTTTGTCAATTCATGTCCAGTAAAGCCAGAGCTCATCAGTAAGCGGAGGGCTACTGGTGAGCGCTACTACTCAGGTCTCTCCATCTAGATCCTGTACTATTATGTCGGTCCATCTACGCTGGACCGGTTCGGTGCTACATGCAGTGCCTTGATAGACTCTGGGGCTGAGGGTTGTTTCATGGACGAAGCATGGGCTCGGAAACATGACATTCCTTTCAGACAGTTAGACAAGCCTACGCCCATGTTCGCCTTAGATGGTAGTCATCTTCCCAGTATCAGATTTGAGACACTACCTTTAACCCTCACAGTATCTGGTAACCACAGTGAGACTATTTCTTTTTTGATTTTTCGTTCACCTTTTACACCTGTTGTTTTGGGTCATCCCTGGCTAGTATGTCATAATCCTTCTATTAATTGGTCTAGTAATTCTATCCTATCCTGGAACGTTTCTTGTCATGTGAAGTGTTTAATGTCTGCCATCCCTCCCATTTCTTCTGTCCCCACTTCTCAGGAGGAACCTGGCGATTTGACAGGAGTGCCGGAGGAATATCATGATCTGCGCACGGTCTTCAGTCGGTCCCGAGCCAACTCCCTTCCTCCTCACCGGTCGTATGATTGTAGTATTGATCTCCTTCCGGGGACCACTCCTCCTCGGGGTAGACTATACTCTCTGTCGGCTCCCGAACGTAAGGCTCTCGAGGATTATTTGTCTGTGTCTCTTGACGCCGGTACCATAGTGCCTTCTTCCTCCGGCCGGGGCGGGGTTTTTTTTTGTTAAGAAAAAGGACGGTACTCTGCGCCCTGCGTGGATTATCGAGGGCTGAATGACATAACGGTTAAGAATCGTTATCCGCTTCCCTTATGTCATCAGCCTTCGAGATTCTGCAGGGAGCCAGGTGCTTTACTAAGTTGGACCTTCGTAACGCTTACCATCTCGTGCGCATCAGAGAGGGGGACGAGTGGAAAACGGCGTTTAACACCCGTTAGGGCATTTTGAGTACCGGGTTCTGCCGTTTGGTCTCGCCAATGCGCCAGCTGTTTTTCAGGCATTAGTTAATGATGTTCTGAGAGACATGCTGAACATCTTTGTTTTTGTCTACCTTGACGATATCCTGATTTTTTCACCGTCACTCGAGATTCATGTTCAGCACGTTCGACGTGTTCTCCAGCGCCTTTTAGAGAATTGTCTCTACGTGAAGGCTGAGAAGTGCTCTTTTCATGTCTCCTCCGTTACTTTTCTCGGTTCCGTTATTTCCGCTGAAGGCATTCAGATGGATTCCGCTAAGGTCCAAGCTGTCAGTGAGTGGCCCGCTCCAAGGTCACGTGTCGAGTTGCAGCGCTTTCTAGGTTTCGCTAATTTCTATCGGCGTTTCATTCGTAATTTCGGTCAAGTTGCTGCCCCTCTCACAGCTCTTACTTCTGTCAAGACGTGTTTTAAGTGGTCCGGTTCCGCCCAGGAGCTTTTGATCTTCTAAAAGAACGTTTTACGTCCGCTCCTATCCTCGTTACTCCTGACGTCACTAGACAATTCATTGTCGAGGTTGACGCTTCAGAGGTAGGCGTGGGAGCCATTCTATCCCAGCGCTTCCAGTCTGACGATAAGGTTCATCCTTGCGCTTATTTTTCTCATCGCCTGTCGCCATCTGAACGCAACTATGATGTGGGTAAATCACAACTGCTCGCCATCCGCTTAGCCCTAGGCGAATGGCGACAGTGGTTGGAGGGGGCGACCGTTCCTTTGTCGCTTGGACAGACCATAAGAACCTTGAGTACATCCGTTCTGCCAAACGACTTAATGCTCGCCAAGCTCGTTGGGCGTTGTTTTTCGCTCGTTTCGAGTTTGTGATTTCTTACCGTCCGGGTAGCAAGAACACCAAGCCTGATGCCTTATCCCGTCTTTTTAGTTCTTCTGTGGCTTCTACTGATCCCGAGGGGATTCTTCCTTATGGGCGTGTTGTCGGGTTGACAGTCTGGGGAATTGAAAGACAGGTTAAGCAAGCACTCACGCACACTGCGTCGCCGCGCGCTTGTCCTAGTAACCTTCTTTTCGTTCCTGTTTCTACTGTCTGGCTGTTCTTCAGTGGGCTCACTCTGCCAAGTTAGCTGGTCATCCCGGTGTTCGAGGCACTCTTGCTTCTATTCGCCAGCGCTTTGGTGGCCGACTCAGGAGCGTGACACGCGCCGCTTCGTGGCTGCTTGTTCGGACTGCGCGCAGACTAAGTCAGGTAACTCTCCTCCTGCCGGTCGTCTCAGACCGCTCCCCATTCCTTCTCGACCATGGTCTCACATCGCCCTAGACTTCATTACCGGTCTGCCTTTGTCTGCGGGGAAGACTGTGATTCTTACGGTTGTCGATAGGTTCTCTAAGGCGGCACATTTCATTCCCTCGCTAAACTTCCTTCCGCTAAGGAGACGGCACAAATCATCATCGAGAATGTGTTCAGAATTCATGGCCTCCCGTTAGACGCCGTTTCAGACAGAGGCCCGCAATTCACGCTCACAGTTTTGGAGGGAGTTCTGTCGCTTGATTGGTGCGTCCGTCAGTCTCTCTTCCGGGTTTCATCCCCAGTCTAACGGTCAAGCAGAGAGGGCCAATCAGACGATTGGTCGCATACTACGCAGCCTTTCTTTCAGAAACCCTGCGTCTTGGGCAGAACAGCTCCTGGGCAGAATACGCTCACAACTCGCTTCCTTCGTCTGCTACCGGGTTATCTCTCCGCTTTCAGAGTAGTCTGGGTTACCAGCCTCCTCTGTTCTCATCCCAGCTTGCCGAGTCCAGCGTTCCTCCGCTCAAGCGTTTGTCCAACGTTGTGAGCGCACCTGGAGGAGGGTGAGGTCTGCACTTTGCCGTTACAGGGCACAGACTGTGAGAGCCGCCAATAAACGTAGGATTAAGAGTCCAAGGTATTGTTGCGGCCAGAGAGTGTGGCTTTCCACTCGCAACCTTCCTCTTACGACAGCTTCTCGTAAGTTGACTCCGCGGTTCATTGGTCCGTTCCGTGTCTCCCAGGTCGTCAATCCTGTCGCTGTGCGACTGCTTCTTCCGCGACATCTTCGTCGCGTCCATCCTGTCTTCCATGTCTCCTGTGTCAAGCCCTTTCTTCGCACCCCCGTTCGTCTTCCCCTCCCCTCCCGTCCTTGTCGAGAGCGCACCTATTTACAAGGTACGTAGGATCATGGACATGCGTTCGGGACGGGGTCACCAATACTTAGTGGATTGGGAGGGTTACGGTCCTGAGGAGAGGAGTTGGGTTCCGTCTCGGGACGTGCTGGACCGTTCACTCATTGATGATTTCCTCCGTTGCCGCCAGGATTCCTCCTCGAGTGCGCCAGGAGGCGCTCGTGAGTGGGGGGGTACTGTCATGTTTTGTCTTATATTGTCTTGTCATTTTGCTTTTCTTCTGTTCGTTTTCCCCTGCTGGTCTTTTTAGGTTCGTTCCCTTTTTTTCTCCCTCCCTCTCTCTCTTCTCTCTATCGTTCCGTTCCTGCTCCCAGCTGTTCCTATTCCCCTAATCAATCATTTAGTCTTTCCACACCTGTTCCCTATCTTTTCCCCTGATTAGAGTCCCTATTTCTCCCTTGTTTTCCGTTTCTGTCCTGTCGGATCCTTGTATATTGTTCACCGTGCTGTGTCTTTGTATCGCCCTGTCGTGTCGTGTTTCAGATGCTGCGTGGTGAGCAGGTGTCTGAGTCTGCTACGGTCAGTGCCTTCCCGAGGCAACCTACAGTTTATGATCGAGTCTCCAGTCTGTTCTCGTCATTACGAGTGGAATTGTTTTTTATGCTTTATTTACCGCTCCGATTTGTCTAGGAGTATTGCATATTTCCTTTACTG